>NW_024582043.1:0-2500 GCF_017639235.1 Corvus kubaryi
GGACAGTGGATGGCAGGATATCGTCATGATCCAGTCTTTCACATGACAGACTTGCAAAACATAATAATAATAATAATAATAATAATAATAATACAACCACCTACACCAAAACATAAAGGGAAGAAAACAGTGGGGGCATCCTGCCACTCTCTCTTAAACAAAGCCAGTTGGGCTGAAACATTATAACCTCAGTTCAAAAATAATCTCGTACTAGACCAGACTCCTGAAAAACAAAACATGAGAAGAACAGAAAAAGACAGAAAACCAATATTCTTCTCCAGTTTAAGCATCTTGGGTTTTGGATGGCCATGTTTTCACTTAGCTTTTCTTTGGATATGCTTGTTATTTTGCAGAGACTTGAGAAGAAAACAAAACCTCTTCTGAAACAGGATGCCTTTGCCAGGGTGACTCAGTGTCACGGGTTCCAGAAGCAGTGGGCCTAGAAGTTAATTCATGCTCGTAGAGTGTGCATGGAGGTTGTAGAGAACTACGCTATACCCAACATGCTGAAGAAAAGCAGCATCCATTCATTTAGATATTTTATTACTTTATAAAAGAGAACAGGAGAGAAATTAAAATATTAACCCAGAGCAATCCTGGATGGATTTGGGGCTTAGTATGGAAAAAAATCTCAAATGAATGACAAGCATGGATTATTTAAAGGTCTGTCAGATGACCCAGGTCTGGCAATTTTGCCAAGCAAAACGCAACAAGTTTTGCTCAGTTCCCAACAAGATTGTCTCACTAATTTTTTATTTGCTTGAGGTACTACTTGGTAAAAATCAGTGTTCTGGAGAGGCCTTATGATGAATAAACAACACACACAGAAAGCTGCTTATCAGCTACACTGGAGAAGAGTACCTGAAAGGAATTCTATGCCAGAGAAAACAATAGATAAAGAGCAATGAATTAGATCTTAAAACACGCATGACAAGGCCACAGTTAGGGACAGAGAAGACAAAGGCTTCCTCTAGATCTTGGGCACAGGCAGTCCCTGCACCAACTCACTCGTCACCCTCCACCCCTGGCTGAGCCTGATAGAAGCAGAATTAGGGGTAGGTCTTGTGAGATAACAAACACCTATGTTAAGCCAAGATTTGGCCTTAAGATCCATTTCAGGCATAGATCCATTCTTCCCCGAAGTATCTTGCCTAGAGGCACAGTTCTGCAAGTACCCTATATGAAATATAAGTACCTATATTTCTCTACTTTCACTCCCAGACTTTGGCGGTGGCATCCTGAGTACAGCAGAAGACAGCAAAGAGTTAAATTCACATGTGCTATGTGAGATTTAGGTTAAAAATTGTTGAACTGCCAGGAGTTATTTTTACCAGATTTTTCGTGCTGTGCAAGAAAAGGGGGTTTGGGAAACAAGTAAAATAGTTCTGCTGGAGGCTAGCAGAGAAAGGATACAAAAATGAGGTTGAAAGAAATAGGCCTATAAATCTGACATCCAGTGCCCTGGTCTTGCAATGTGATTTGCACCTGCAACGAGAGCAATTGATTTCAGCAGGACCCACACAAACCCAAGCACCTGTCACACACAGCCCCTGGCAGGCCTGGAGCTTGCACTGCTGCACAACATGGCCAGGTTTGGATCAACTCAATCACACACTGTGCAAGAGTGTAGATTTTCAAAGTACTTTTTGCAAGGAAAGATTCCCATGGACCATTTAAATTCCGTATATTTTCACAATGCTTTTGCTGTTGACTCACTACCATCGTACCCTCCAGACCATCTATTTATGTGCCACACAATGAGTGGGTCTTGCAAAAACGCATACTCTGTCTCCCAACAAAGTTGCCAAAAACATTCTTCAAAGTTCACTGAATAACATTTCTAAGTAACATTCCCTGATTATCTGAATAACTGAATGAGATGACTTGCACAGTTGCCTGCTTCAATAGTAAAATAATAAAAGAGCAGAGATTATGCATTTCAAATTTTTTCTTGGGGTTTTTTTTTAAATTATGCAAAATACCGTGATGACCTGAAGTATTCTAACAGCACCAATAGGTGGTGCTATCAATTTCGGTAAAGGTCCATTATAACCAGTTGGGAAAGATGAGTTAATGGCATGATGTTTAAGTTTGCAGATGTTCCACATGCCCCTCAATAAAGGCTGCAATTCTTTGTTAAAGCATATTAGCAAATATTATCAGCAAGACCTGAAATTAGTGTGTCAAAAAAAAAAAAAAAAAGCAACCCTCACCACTTCTTTTACTCTTCCTAAGGTCTCAGCAAGCTCTTAAAAACGTTGCCAAATTCTCAGAGAAGTACATGAATTTGGATGGAGAACTAACATCGTGTGCTGGGCACAAGAGAATGTCACCTTTCATAAGTAAAAATTTGAAAGTATATAATTTAAAACTATTGTCTAAATGATAGCCAAAGAAAAATTATGCTTCAAATTGACTTCCAAATCCATTTATTTTCAAATATACTTTATATCACACTGTGGATATATTATATTCAAAAAGGAAACAGGTGAGTAAAGCA
>NW_024582043.1:7500-64342 GCF_017639235.1 Corvus kubaryi
ACATGCCTTAGAACTCCAGTAAATAATAATTTTAAAATAATTTACTTGCAGTCCTAGCATACTTTCAGCATAAAAGACAGTAAGCTAACATCTGAACAGTGCCTTTTCTCTCTAACATCTCCTGGCCTCTCACCTCACATGGAAAATGACACACATTGCACACAACTAAGGAATTTTCAACTAAGCATTACAGAAACCATCAACTCTTTATCAAAAATACCAAACTAATATTTCAATTCATAATTACTTGGACAAACACCACATTAGAATAAGATTTCTGAGGAAATCATTGATGCAACAAAGGTTCAATAAAAACATGGTGATTCCCTTTAGACCTATACACACTGTCCTTGTCATTAAAAATGAAAAATATGGGTAGACAAATCATGCTGTATGATCTGAGGCACTTGAGCTTTTTGCTAAAGAAAAACCTGAAATGAATCTTGGGTGGATCAGAAGTGCTTGAATTTAGAACTTAGTATTACCATTCCTTCTTATACCTGCTGTACAGAAGCAAAATATTCAGTTTATTTCAGTGTGTCAGTTATCACCACTATAATTACATACAATAGTGAACACATACAAATAGAACACAAAAATTAACTTTTCTAGAATTCTAGCCCTGATCCTTAAAAAAACTCCCTACCTAAGCCTTTTTTTCATTCAATGAAGGGAGAATCACTCCATTAAATGATGTTAGTCTGGTAAACCCCATCTTTTGTTCAGGTATTAGAACACCAGATAATATTACAGCCTTATATAAGCTCAGAGAGAAGAGTTTATTAAATCATTATTTTTTAAAGACTGGAAAATAAAAAAAAAAAGGGGGGGGTGGTCACTATTAAACACATATATATTTTAAAAATACAGGCATCTTGTATCTGTAGATGTATCACAGAATTTAGATGGAGTCCATTGACTGAGAATCCTTGCAAAAACAAAATTAAAGCTGGTTTTAACCAACTCTTCAGAGCACAGAAGTCCAAAGCATAACAACAGTCTTGAAGACATAATTCCTCAAATGTGGCTGAAAATGCACTCCCCCAGTGAGCCATGTTTTGGAAGATGTAGAGACACACCTGGATGTAGAGCCAGTCCCGGGTAACCGGGCATTGTAGAGCTCTGACATCACGTTTCTCAGTCCTGCTGCCCAAGGAATGTTTTTTCCATCTCAGCTATTATGTCAGTGACGGAAATTAAGAGTGGCAGTGATGCCTTAGGTTTTAACTTTTATATTTTTCAAATCCTGTACTGCCTAGTGTAACTCTGAAGTTCCTTGTAGCCTGTTAATTTCTGCTCTCTCGTGCTAGGTAGACATAACAAAGCCTCTCCAGGCCTGCTCTTCAAGGACACCCAGACCATCCTAGGCCCCAAAAGTATAAACCAGAAGTCTTTGAGAGGGGGGCAAGCTGAGGGGAATTACATAATTAAACTGAAGCTTTAATTGGAGAATTAACCCTGCTATGCAAATGAACCAAACCTATAAAAGAGTGAAGAACTCATGACCTGTTGTCCATCTTGGGGTCCATCCTGGCAGTAGCCTCTGGCTCCCCAGGGGGGACCTTTGGAGGCCTTTCAAAGAAACACCTGCCCTATTCCCTTACTCCTGTCTAGTCTCTGTTTCTCGGAGGCCACTCAAGGCATCAGCAGCAGCATCCTTAAACTGAAGAGTGCATTTCTGAAAGCCACAATATTTGAAGGAACTTCCCTTCAGACTCAGTGTGGCAGCCTATGGCACAACCTGAAGAAAGCAACAGCCAGGCAAGACATGTCTGTCCTTTACACACCCTGACCAGAGGTCCAGCACCAGTGGAAGGATCTTACAACCACAAAGCCAAGTTTTCAGTGCAGCAGTACTGGCTCAGGGGGAAACCTCAGAGCTTTAACCAAACAAAATACACTATTTCAAATAAGTAGCTGGATGATCCACTATAAACATGAACTCGCAGCCATTTAACGCTTCATAAACGTGTGTTTAGCCACTGAGCTTTTTGATATTTTGTATCTTTAACAAGCTACCTTCTGAGCCCAAAAGCAAAGATAATGGAGAATCAGCATTAGTTTCTCTGAGGGAAGGCAAAAGGAGAACGAGATATATCCTTGTACATTTGGTATGCATATTTTTGGGAGTTATACAACTTCAGTTTTGCAAAGCAATTTTCTAAACTTTCACTGACAAACAAATCTGATCTGAAAAATCTTACATCAGCAGGGTTGGTTTGCAGATGCTATTTGTGCCATTTATTTATCAAAAATAACTAGAAAATGTTTTTAAAACATCATTCCAGACTGTACAAATAGGAATGTGACATGGGCTGTCTATTTTACTTATACTGTTTTACTGCTTCATATTCTGAGCAAACAGAGAGGCTATTTTCCCCAGGGGTTCAGGAGGGCATACTATTTCATTTCTTCAGAAAATTGTTTCTCTGGATTTCAATCTTTTTAGCTAGATATGACAAAATATAATATCAAGAACACTTATGCTTTTTATCAGCTCTATTTTCAAAGCATAAATAATAGATCAGTATATATTTAAGTCAGGTGACCAAGTCTTATTTCTGAAATCAAATAAGCATTTTGCAATTTTTAAACGATGCTGTACATTTTCACTACAGTATCATTATATCTTTAAAATGCTTTCAAAAGACTAATTTATAAGCACAAAGTGATTTTGAAGATATTTCACTAGTGTTAATAATACCTCACTCAGGTAGCATTCAATTTTCTGAATCCTTGGGTTAATGAGGCAAATAAATCAAAATTGAATAGGCCTAGGCAAAAAAAAAAAATCAAACAAAACTCGAAACTACATCTATTACATTATACATCCTGAGACTCCTTCACTACTGTTGACAATGGCAAACAATATTCTAGCTCTCAGAATCATTACACTTACTCAGAAACTGAGATTAATCTCACAATCTGAGATTTTAAAATCAAATAGATCAGACTTCATGACTACACAAACATAACACCTTATTATGATATATCAGGAGTATTCACAGGATGTTGTGCACAGTCTTAGTCAAGTAATTTCCATTAAGTGTCCATAATTTCAGCTGCCTACCGTTTCTTTAATAATCCAACAAAGTCCTTCCAGGATTTTACCATTGCAAACTGCTAAGTCTTTTCTTTTAAGATAAGCCTTTAAAAGAAAATACCTTCTGTATCCAGGCTGTTATTCACCATTTTTTAAAAAGCTCCAAAATCACACAGATGTAGGCAAATAGCTGAAACAAACAAAAATCCTAGCATTTCTGAAAAATAAATACTTCTAGTCATACTGCTACAGTAGGAATCGTGGAAAAAATATTACCTTCATCCCTTTCCCTAAAATATGAGAGAAAGGAAATATTTTATAGATACTATAAAAAGGATCCTACTGTTGGGGCATATCAGTGTTGTCAGCTCTTTTTAAAAAATGGTTACTAATATACAATACAGAGAACTAAAGAGGCCTAAGTTGTTACCAGAAGTAATAAACTCAGCATGAGCAAATAATCAACAAATACTGACAGGCAATAAGCAGTTGCCATTGCATTCCTCTTATTATTGTAGTCAAGTAACAAATGCACTTCCCTGCCCAGAGTCACCTACCTGCACAAGGGCAGCCTTTCAGCCTAAGGAACTTTACTATGGCCATAGAGCCCCAGTTGAAAAACAAACTTCCTCGCTGAGCTGCTGTAACCATCATCCCCTGCTAAGTCAGCAGCACAGACTTAAGATTTCCATACACACAATATGTACATTTTCTAATGGAAAACTGCAGAAAAGTAGGTTGGGTGATTTTTTCCAAAGTAAGTTACTACTGGCTATTACCATCTAAAAATTAATGACAGTAAAACAACCCAACACCTCTACTTTTTTGTGTATTGTAAAGGAGTTAAGGGCCCAAATGCTCTCAAGTGGCACAGGCCAAAAGCAACAAGAAACAACACATGAAACAGAAATGTTTGCACCTTGTCCCCAGGTAGCACCTTCCTTGTGGCTTTGCAAAACAATTTGTATGGTCAAGAGCTTGCTTAGGAGCAATTTCTATGATGATCTAATATATTTGTTTTGTATTTCCCCCCTGAGGACAAACACCACCACAATAATTAAGAATTTTCTCTTGCTAGAAAATAATGAGCAAATCTGTTAAAGACACCTTTCCATTGCATTAGAAAAGTTTTTAGTTTTATCAAGCTGCAACAAGTGCATATGTACAACAAGAGAGCAACCTCCACAGGCAGGAATTCAATGACAAACCCAGCCTAGCAAAAGCACCCTTCTGCTCATGGTAGGTTTGCAAGGGACTGGCTCAATTCAGTTCCTATTCCACATCAGCCACTGGGGTCAGCTGCCTTCTGTGCCCCAGAATGGCCAAATGGTACTGGGGACTAGGAGTTTAGATTTTTGACAGTTTAAAAAAAGACATTGCAAAAGGTGCTGATTTCGTCTCAATACAGAACAAAATAAACATTTCCACAGCTCCTGAATTAAAGTTCAGTGCCTAACTCCAGCACACCAACACTGCTCAGCGCTTGGCTACTGAGGAGGCAGGCATTTCAGAAGAACATGAACTTCTACTTCAAATTATTCCTTTGAGTCCAGGTTGTGGTAGACAACAGTGACAGAAAGTCACCATTCAATGGTTACTCAATTGCTTGCTCAGAATGACACAGTAATTTTATTCTGACTCTTAGTCCACAGAACAGAAACCACAACTGCTATCAGTCCTCTCAAGGCCTTATGCTCTTTGGCAAGGAGTATTGATTTGTGTTTTTATAGCACTACCAGGTAGTAGTTGTGCACTATCATTGTACAAATAATTTATAACAAGCGAGAAAGAACATCTGGAAATAAACCAAATGTATCTTGATCTGCTCAATGAAACATTGCTGGGGTACCTAAAAACAGCCTCTTACATCAGTATGTGATGCACATCTGAGATGCTCTGATGTTCTGAAAGGCACTTAAAAGCATGTAAACTTGCATTATTACCATGCACATAACCAACTCACGAGTATTATCATGGGACCAACATGAACACAGTGACATGCCAACTGCCTGCAGGATCAGGCTTTAGCCATAAATTAGAATATGAAACTTAGATTACATTAGAACACAACAAAAATCGTTAAAGAAACTCTCCCAGAAAAAAAGTACGGTAAAAGCCAATGGCACCAGACTCCTTTCTACCACTAAAACAATGTTAATTTGAAAGCCAAGATTCATTTGAAAATGTTCACCTGTAAATCAGAAAGTCCCCAGAGATTAATTTCTGCACTTATTCTATTTGCAAAAAATATTTAACTTAAAGGCATCCCTCTTTTCCTGAAATAATTGCTTGCAAGATGAGAACTAAAACACAATCTGAAGTGTAGTAAAGGTAATTGCTGCACTTACTGTTCATGTCATGTTGATGTATTACTACGTATCAAAGGTCACAGTTCTGCACTCATACATTATCAAATTTGAAAGAGCAATATTCGAATCCGACCAACCTTTAAACTGCCCAGAATATGTGCAAAAATGGATGTGGGCTAACGTGGGTTTAGAAAAAAAAAGAACCCATGTTTTGGAAGCTGAGGGGTCAATCAAGCCAGACTGACAGGGTTACGTGTCACTTCTGTGCATCTAATACCCTCTTAGATTATCAATGAGGTGCAGTACACTGATCTCAAGCTAAAGCAGCTGTGCTAATGAAAATGAAACAGCCTGAAAAAATTAGGTGATACAGGCCTGTGACACAGGGCAGTACTTTGTGGACAATAATGGAGGAATAAGGACATAAATCACCATTTAGATACAATAAAACCTGTAACACCCACCCTGAAAAGTCTATGGAATCGTGGGTCAAAGTCAGCATCTTTGCAACTCCACAATTCCCTCTGAAGCTGCCACATACTTTCAATCCTGAGTCAAGGCAGGTTTTCCTTGCCTCTACTTCAGCGCACACAACATTTTGCAGTCCTGTGCCAGCCTGACCTCTGAGGGTGGAGAGCTGGCTGCTCATGCCATGAGCCAGGAGTTCTCCCAATTGGTTGTAGCACAGATAAATGGGTCTTATCAGAAACTACTCAGCCTTGAACAACTTTCTTCTCCTACATATGCCAGTCCAACTGGGGGGCAGGGACTGCACTAAAGAGGCAGGGGCACCCTCGTTCTTTTTTTGTAACATGCAGTCCTTAAAAAAAGCCAAATAACTACGAAATTCAAGTTGATTGAGTACAGCCAGCACAGACAGAACTGTTAAACAGAATTATCACTTTAAATCATAAATTAAGCTCAGGTAAATAAATAGCTTTTTCATAATCAATTTTTTTCTTGAGAAGTTACATACACAGCAAAGACAGCATATATTCAAATAAGCTATGCAATTTAATTTCATATGCTTTAAAATCTGCTTCATTTGGTAAAATAGTAAATTTCAAAAGGGGAGAGCACAAGCTCAAATGTTTTCTCAGTTACAAGCAGAAAAGCTAAGACAGACATTTCATGAAGTCTATTAGAGCCTAAGAACTCACACTAATGAATGTTTTTGCCATTGATTTTAATGGAATTTGAACTGCAGGTGATGTATTAGTGAAGGCCACAGCTAGGATTAAAATGATACTTCTGATTAAAGATACTATTTATAGTACAAAAACACACATACCCTTTACTAATGCAACAAGGCTATTACAACAATAGCATCTATAAATATACAGGATCTCCTGTTTAAATAAAAGCTCAACATACAAAAAATACAAGTACAAACATTCCTAAAGAAATAACAACTTTCACATTTCCTTTAAAACATCATTCAAAACAGTTTGCTTAAAATGAATTTTCCTGGTGGTTTTGTAAAATGTTTTTGAGTGCTGAACAAGTCAAAATTAAGTTTCGTCAACTGAGCAGAAGTCCTTGAAGTGATGCAAGGAATTAGAGGGCAGACCACTTGAGAAGAGCTGGAAGGTCTTTGTTGCTTGAGTTTTCTACAAATTCAGCTTCTCTATTTTCATTGAGGCAGGAAAATGGAGAAAGAAAGAGAGAAAGAATTATTATTTCAACATAAGTTACAAATTTAGAGATGACTTTGAATTTACAAATTGAATACCCAAAATTGTCAGCTCTCCAGTATCTGCACCCCTTGTTTTCTCCTATATCTGATTATCTCAAGATTTTGCTGCATGTATTCCTCCCTGGCAGTTGCAATCTCCCTTTTGCAAATTATTTTTGTCACACAACAAAAGGAGAATACATGATTTCACAGTGGCAGAGGCTTACGAAGCCCTCCTGAAAAACATTAGTAATTGTTCACTGAAAATCCTAGCAGTACAATGTGAGGCATATACAGTGGCAGTCTTGAAATAGGTTTATTCCCACGGTGACTACTGTGAAAAATAACCAGTATTATGAGACTTGGTCAGGACACCCCCTTCTAACCAAAAATTTAAGTCAGGATCAAATTGATTTTATGCAACCTTGAAAGTTATATTATGATACAGTGCTTTAGATTTTTCACTGTTCCAAAGTTAAATAATCTATCGAGAATCTTTGAAGTGTTTGCTTTAATCTCAAAACCCTATGGTTTGGGAACAAATTATTGTATAATCAATACATTTCATTTTAAAGCCCTTCTCACTATCCTGCCTATCATATACCTCTCTCGGTCTTATTCTTCATAGAATCACAGAATCGTTATTCTTTCAGAGAAAAGATTGAATGTGACCTGACAAGACCCCAGAAAGTTCCACAAATCAAAAGCAATGGTGAAGTCAAATTCCTTGAGAATTGTGATCTTAAGGGACAACTCAATTTCTTTTTTTTTTTTAATGCTTGAGGGTAGCAGCTCCTATTGCTAAACACTATTAGAGCTTATTCTATTTGTTGTGTAAACAAACCTCTAGTAAAAACCTAGTGCTAAGAAATTCCCACCTACTCAGGATGCCATCCTTTTCCTCCAAACACCCAGAATCCAAAGCATGAAGTACACTGAAGTTCAGACTATCAGACAAACTCAACTAGGACACGTTTCTGATGGAAGTTTACAGTTTGACAGACACTTTGGTGCATTACCACACACCAGGGCCTGGAGCCAACCACTCTATGCCAGTCAACCCAATCAGCTGTAATTCCTTGCCTTCATCACCCTCCACAAACCTGAGATATATAAATTCCACCTAAAGGCCACACCATGGAAGAGAGGAGCACTGCCAAAGACCAGTAAGCATTTCACGCATGTTTTCCTATCAGTGAATCAAAACTTTCTGACAACCGCCAAAAATCTCTGCCATCCACATATTGCCATTAAATACACTCTTAATAATAAGAAAGCACATGTCATCAATCAAACACAATCCACTGGTCATGGAGCAATCTTTTATTGCCCTCTCATTCTCCAATGTCATTTTAAATCTAATGCCTTCTGCAAGGCTATTTGTCCAAATTATTAGGAATTTTCAAACTTCCAGTTTTAATTCCTAAAAAACTTACTCTCCACCAATGTTTATGCACTTGATGTACTGCAGCCTTTTTTTAAATTAGCCTGTATTAGGCATACATGTTTTCTGTACAGTCTCCTTCAGAGCCTTACTACACCAGAAATCTGGACAGGGTTGCATTTACCAATTCTAGAAGGGAACTGAAACATGAGATGCTGACATCTGAGGCATTAACTTTTAACCATGTGATTGGACAGGAAAGAACCTCTTAGAGAGATTAGGGGAAAAAAAACAACAAACCAAAACAAAAAACAGTCTGTAAGACACGGAAGGAAATGAAGGCCTAAAGATTTTGCATGAGACACTCAGTGAACTGGTCAAATGATTATTTGCCAAAGACACAAAATGGATCTTTAAGGTTATTGTTCTAGTGCAACATTCCCATACAAGACATTCCTTACTCCCTGAACAGCCTTCCTCATTGTAGAAGACCTAACAAAACCTCATTCCAGAAGCAGAATAAATAAGGAGAAGCAGCTTACTCTAAACTTTCTTTACATCCACTACTCTTGTACTGAATGTGTTCAGACTTTATAGAGATTAAGACTTTTAAAATTTTTAATAGCAGACTTAGCTATTGAATAATGGAAGTTTCCTCTAGCCTACTCACTCCTCCAGCACCACAAATCCACAAGTGCACAAACGTTGCTAAGTTCAGAACCATGTACCAACACAGAAATGTTTCTCCTAGCCTTTGAAGGTTAAAAAGGTTATAAATCTCTCATAATAGCGAGACAGCTTCTTTCTACCAAGTGATTGTCATACACTTATTCTGGAATTAATTCTAAAAAGCAAACAAACCTCTCCAATATGATTCCTTGTCAATTGCATCCCTATTATTTCTGACATAAGAACATGATATTAACCTGAGTTATGTACTGCCATGTGGTAACAGCCAAACCCTACTACGTTTTCTGAAAAAAATCTCTTCAAGCACGTATTTTTTATTTCTTGATTAAGACTCTGTTCTAAAATAAAAAAAACATTATATCTTCCCTCCCCCCTATATGTTTCCCTCATGAATGACTCTGTCATTCTTTTAAGTCTTCCAACTGCCTTGGGGTTCAATCTTCTTGACTTCAAGGCAACCATACCCAACCCTAGTTACTTGCTTTTGATAATCTCTAACCATTCCTAAACCATCAGCTTTCTACATTATCTTCATTTGCCATTCCTTGGGAGCTTCTTTTTCCTGCATGGAGGCTAAACAGATTTTTTGAGAAATCGTCATTTAGATTCCACTAAAAGTTTTAATTATGTCAGAATGTCGAAGGGCAATCAATTGTGTTCTCCTTTAGAAGAAGTACTAGAATTTAAAATAATATTGCCTTTTTTAACCCTGTTCTGCTCACTTCCAAGTAAAATTTAAATTTGACTGCCCCATTTCAATTTATTTTGAACTAGAATACTCATTTGTCTTTTGTGCCAGAGTTTTTAAGCAGCCGAGATAGCTCCTCCCTAATTTATAAACTATATTTAAATACAAGGAGATCTCTGCAGTTATTCACAATATTCCAGTCAATAAAAACACTGCACCAACAAGCTTGCTAAGTATTACTTCACTACCCAACTTAATTTTGCTTTTCATCCCAGCCACAGAAAGAAATGGGGCTCCTATGACATCTTAGAAGTCTGGTCCTGTGAGAAGTCTCAGTACTTTTGAAAAAATTGAGATTCAAGTACATGCCAAGAAGTCAGAAGACAACAAAACATGGAACCCCAGTATTTATTTTTTTCCCTCTACTTTCTTCCATCCTTAAGAGTCAAACTGCAACTGGATTAAACATGACTGACAATTACCGTACTTTTTTTGCCTACATACTCCTACTTCCAAGGTTTTTCTGGAGTTACAAAGACATGACTAAGTGTGGCTACAGCAGTTCATTTACAGGTATTTTTGGATTTCGATTCAACTCCTGTTGGACAGGTACCTTTTACTATTGCCACACTTAGAGTACACAGAAGCCAAGAAGCGATTGCTGCAGAAACAGAATCCTCTTCTCATATTCGTATCAGGACTGGGGCACCCACACTTGGCAGGAGTAACATGCAAATGCTTACTGTAAATTGAGAAAAGCTCAGTCTACAACAGTCATATGTATCATCATGAGCCTGAATTAACCCACAGATTAACCCTGTGCCCGCATTTACTAGAGCTACTTTAAAACCCTGAAAACCTAGAAAGTTAAAAATAGATCTTTCTCTACCGAAATTCTAGGGCATCCTTAACATAATCTTCAAGCCTTCTGAAGCAGTTAATGGAAATGACTGCTCAGACACCTTTTTAAAGTATGAAAGTCTTTCAGAAAATTCTATCATGCACTTAAAACGGACTTCATCTTCCTGTGCTCAAAAGTTTTAGGCATTTTTAGGTCACAAAGCAGGTTTTCACATTCTAAAAAGTATTTGTTTTCACATCAGTTGACTGTCTCTACTTGATCCTTCAGTGATATATTAAACAAAAAGTACCAATCCCTTCTGTGGGAAGTTGCTCATGTCTCATTTAAGAATCTTGGGAGAAATAACACCCCACCCCACTCCAAATACTGAGTCTCCTTTTTCAAAAAAAAAGTTCATATTCCCAAAATCCTAAGAAGCATCAGTTTCTTTGGCAAATGCAGGACATGTGAAAATATACATGTCCCAGGCTAATTAAAACATTGTTAATATATAGATCCAATATCAACAGTTTTCTCAGTCAATTCTATAGATATTACATGCATAACAGCTCAGCCACTGTTTGTCATGGAAGGGACCTAAAATTCCTCTACAAAAGACCAGACACTTCAAATGTACATTTTTAAAAGGAAGTAATATCTGTGCCTAGAGTAACCTTAAGTTCTGAACTGACAGCAATTCATGCCTTCATATCCCCTTTGATGGATTAGGATATCAAATTTTACTTGTTTTTAGAGCTTATAATGTAAGCACATCCAACAGTTAACTGTACTGATTTACTCACATGGTCTGTGATTTTTTTCTCTCCAAAGAAATAAGCCTTTAAACAGATAAATCAGTGAGGTACAAAGTGCAGTGTAGAGATTAACAACTTACAAAACAATAAATAAGCTTCGCCACCTTTCAGGCAAAATTATTTCCATTTTAAATAAATTCTGTAATCTAAAATATATTCTCTAGAAGTATTAAAAGATTAATTCCCCTATCACTTTGTACCCTGTTACTTTTCTCATACTGTCCAACATGTTTGGAAAAGAGACTGTTTTCTTTGTATTCCCAACTAAGACAGTCACACACAAAATGCTTATTTGCTAATTGTTTATGTAAGTATGGACAAGCACCTATAAGTACTCCTTTAATCATATGCCTACATTCTGTCTATTAAGAATAATTAAAATTCAGTAATTAAAATATTAATTGCAATTTACATAGGGAAGCAGAAAAAAAATTCCTCTGTAATCTAAATACAGACCAAACTTGATTCTGACTGATGCAAGGCTGAGCTTCTAAACTATCCCCAAAGAATCAGAAAATTAAGCATGTATTTGAAAAACAAAATTAAGCATTGTTGTTCATGTAACAATTATGTCTTGCATAAAGACATGGATATTAAGGTCACATTTAGAAACATGCTTTTCTTGTAGAAGACTCTTAAGATAGTGAGATTTATGGGGTTTGTTGTCTTCACAGTGTAAAAACCATTTCCATTTGGAACCAAGACAACAGATTAAAACTGGTTTTGAAATTTCCCCTCTTTCTGTAGTAAGATACAGAACACTGCACAAAATAATACTTTTATCAGAAGTATTACTAAATCAACCAAGTTACATATTGTCAGCTTTTATTTCTAAAAAAAATATCTGTTTGACTTAGGTACCTCACAGACAGAAAACTTCTAATCCAGGATCCCAGCTGTTACATTTAACAGGAAATGTGTAACAAATGTCCTTATCTTAAAAAGCAATGCAATAAAAAAAAAAAAAAAAAAAAAAAAATCTTCAGTACTCCAGCAGCAAATATTCATTGCAATTGTAACATTAAATAGTAACAAGTTTTAGGTACAGTTAGAGAAGCCTTTTGACAAATGCACATGCGCTTTCCCTTTCCATCAGGGATCTATTTCTATTCTATCAGAGCCACCTTAGCTACATACAGACATGCTCCTTTTTAAGGTGGCACACTCCTTCTGAACTTGCACAAAGTAATGGCAGAATAGCTGCATACAGCAGAACGAACTCTCTTCAGTTTTAGGAATCACAAAGCAAGTAATGCTGCTAGATGTCTTTATTTTCCTTTAACAAAATACACAAAGGCACAAAATTCACTTATATCTTGTAATTATTGTACAGGTATAAATAGTGCTTTGTATTCAAGTACAATCGAGTGCAGAGACTTTCTATATTTTATGTAAACACAAAATAGTTTTGCATGAAGGTGCCTCTGGTTCATCTACAACACAAACACCAAAGGAGATGCCATTTATCCAAGTGCCATTTAACTGAATTCTGTCAAAAAGTTAGACAATGAATAATATTAACACCACTGCAATGACACTTCCATATGCTTAAGTCAAATGTCGGATGACCCTTTAGCTTGTAAACATCTGTGTATTAAACATGTACTCAATCCATTTTAACAAGGCAGCATTAAAAAGTATCTTAAGTTCACTAGACCAAACTTACTAGGTCAGATGCCATCAGTAATTGCTCTTTATGTGTGACAGTTAAAGAGATGTCAAACTGTAAGTCACCCTTAGCAAAGCTTGTACTTCGAAGTTTTTCAAGACGCAAACTAAACAAGGGCTACAACTGTTAAGCTTCAACCAACTACATGGTCTATGTGTTAACTTAAAGAGACATGCTTAGTTTACAATACCCACTTTTACACATAGCTTTGACACACTGTGGCAGTTGAGGCAGTTTAAGCCCAAGCAAGATTATTAAGTTGTACCATTAAAAAAAAAGCTCACCTGAATAGTAACAACAGGCATGAACAAAGCTAAAAACTAGCTACAGAAGGCACTTGAAGTACTTTATTCTGCTTTTATTAAAGATTCTTCACTTTGTTCAGCTGAAGCAGACTCTGAAATAGTCTCTTCAGTTGCTGAAACGTTTTCTGCTTCTTTTTCAACTTCTTCAGCTAGCTTATCATTTAGATGCTCAGAACTTGGTGCTTTATCATCTGTGTCATTTGTCTCAACGATCTGGGCCACATCATCTTCAGATTCTGTGAAAAGAAAAATTACAAAATAGCAAAATTACATTTCCAGAAATTAAGAGGCAACTAATATTCTTAAAAAGCAAATGAAACATTCTGCAATCACATACAGGTTTTGACTAGTAACTGCACGATGTTCTCAACTCGTAAAAAATTTGATTTTTCTAAGACAGTCACAGGTAAAACAATTAAAATTTAAGGAAAAAAAGAAAATACTATGGAAAAGAGCTTAGCTCCCACTAGAAAAATACTTTATTATTTGCATACATTCACCCTCAACAGAAGCTTTCTAAGCTTGTTCACTAATGTGAGATGTTAGACACATGTTAATTCAGTTTCTTTGTGCTTGGTAATGTCAGTTTCACCAACTGTTTTATTTTTTTAATAAGGGTTCAATCTGTACACAAATTAAAACATTCTACTTGATGGAAACTATTTTAAATGTAAGGAGTCTGATACCCAGAAAAAAATTAAAACACCAAAAAACCCAAAAAATCCCAACCAAAAAACCCATAAAACCAACCCTAACAAACATATCAAACCAGCCAATGAAAATTACTACATATTCTGTCTTCCATGGAGTAGTGCAGGAAGGTTGAACAGGAATATACTTATTCTTCATCTGGGATGGGACTTTCTTCGATTAACACATGTATTTTTAAGATCAAAAACATTTATTTTAAGTACTGCCTCTAAAGTAAATTCCAGCTTCACAACAGGACTTCAGTAGCATATGAAAAGTCATATTTTGAAGTAAGCAAAAGCACTGAAAAACTGAATGCGGTTGCACTAAATGACACAAAGGTACTGTAGAATGGCATTGCTGATGGCAGTTGATTTATTGACTAGTATTAGTCAATACTATACAGTACTAATGCATACTGTGAATGCAAACAGTTTGCAAAACTGATGCAAAGTTACAGCTCAAAAATGTTAGCCTTATCAAATGTTTCTAACTGCATAGAATCATAGAATGGTTTGGGTTAGAAGCAACCTTAAAGATCAGTCTAGTTCCAACCTTCCCCTAGACCAAGTTGCTCAAAGCCCCATCCAACTGCGCCTTGAAAACTTCCAGGGATGGGGCACCCACAGCTTCTGTTGGCAGTCTGTTAGAGTGTCTCATCCCTCTCCACAGTGAAAAATTTCTTCCCAATATCTAACCTAAACCTACCCTTTCAGCTCATATCCATTCTGCCTCATCCTATCACTATATGCCCTTGTATAAAGTCCCTCTCCAGCTTTCTTGAGACCCCTTTAGATCCTGGGAGGCTGCTCTATGGTCTCCCCAAAGCCTTCTCTTCTCCAGGCTGCACAGCTCCAACCCTCTCAGCCTGTCATCACAGGACAGGTGCTCCAGCCCTCTGACCATGCTTGTGGCCCTCCTCCAAACTTGCTCCAAAAGGAGAATGTCTTTCTTATGCCAGGGGCCTGTTGTTTAACCCAGCCTGCAACTGGGTTGCAGCCCAGACACCTGCCTACTCCCCACCCACCCTCCTGCCACCCTGGTGGGATGGGGAGGAGAATCACAAAAAAAGTTAAACCCCAGGGTTAAAATTAGAACAGTTTAATAATTCAACAAATTAAGATAGTAACAACTACAACAAAAATAACTGTATCTAAGCAGGGGGGCAGGGGAAAGAGAAAGGAAAAAAAATTAAACACATGTGATGCCGAATACAATGGCTCCCTGCCTGCTGACTGAGGCCCAGCCCATGCCCCAGCAGTGTTCAGCCCCTCACATCCAAGTCCCCCAGTTTACACACTCTCCATGACATTCTGTGGTATGGAATAACCCTGGAATAACCTGTCCTGGCTATGCCCCCCAAAGCTCCTTGGGCACCTCATGCTGGTAAAGCATGAAATACCAAGAAGTCATTGACTTAAAATAAGCACTACTTAGCAATAACCAAAACATCCATGTGTTATCAATGTTATTCTTGTACTAAATTCAAAACCAAGTACTGTACCAGCTACTAAGAAAAAAATCAACTCTATCACAGCTGAAACCAGGTCAGTCCCCCAAAGCTGGACACAGCTCTCCAGGCGGGGCCTCACAAGAGCAGAGCAGAGGGAGAGAATCATCTCCCTCACCCTGCTGGCCACAATGCTTTTGATGCAATCCAGGACATGGCTGGCTTTCTGGGTTACAATCACACATTGCCAGGTCATGTTGAGATTCCTGCCAACCAACATCCCCACATCCTTCTCCTCATGGCTGCTCTCAATTCCTTCTCTGCTCAGCCTGTATTTGTGCTTGGGATTGCCCTGATCCAGACACAGGACCTCGGACTTGGCCTTAATGAACTTCATAAGGTTCACAGTCCCACCTCTCAAGACTCTCAAGGTCCCTCTGGATGGAATCCCTTCCCTGCACCACACAGCTCAGTGCCATCAGCAAATCTGCTGAAGGTGTGCTCAATCCCACTGTCCATGCCCTGACAAAGATATCATGCAGTGCTGGTCCCAATACCAACATCTGAGGAAAACAGTGTCAGTCAAGTGCCACGTGTTCGTGTTCATCTAAATGTGTTGGGTGTCTGAAAGTAATCAGACTCTTCAGGCTGATACAGAATTCAAGCAGAGACAAAAGCTTTAGAAGCACTGCTCTGGCTTCTTGGCCCATGACTGAGTGGAGGAGCTGCTGGCACACCCATGTCAAGCAGACCTTGTACAAATGCCATCTGTCACCAAGAACTTAAGACCCCTTTTCCCACACAAAGCTCCACCTAGCTAGTTCCAGGCTTCATTTCAGACTGCTCAGAGCAGCCCAGCTTCTCCATTCTTTTCTCAGACTCGATCTTTCATTTTAGCAAGTTTGCAGCTGACTCACCTCCTGGTTCCTTCCCTGCTCTCTCAACCACAAGCTGCTCAACACCTGCCCTGGCTTCTTGTTCCAAAATTTTTCAACCCTACTTCTGCCCAAGCAAAATAATGTCCCCAGTTACTTTCCAGCCCATCCCACTCTCTCTTCCTGCTCTTCAATTTCCATCTTGATCCCATCTCTGTCTGTGCTCAATCTTTATCTCCCAACTGTCAGTTTTCTGTCTCATCTCTGCATTTTTTCTTCAGCCTCAAATTCTATGAATAAGTTTGTGCATTTTCCTGCTCCAACCGTCCACACTTGAGTTACATTCCTTTATTGCTACTCTTCAGGCTAGAGTCAAAGAAAGTATGGGATGCAAGGAAGAGGCAGCTCCATGCCCTCTCAACTCATTTGTAGCATAGCCCAACCATTACCTATTTACAGAGTTTCAGTCCTGCAGTCTTCAACTGAATAATGCTTAGCACTCTGCAGCAGTGACTTGTTCTTACTCTGACAAAGGTAAAGAGACTGTTTGCTCAGTCTGATCAGAAGGATGCCAAGCATCTACAACATCTTTGATGTAAGACCTAGGGACAACCACAGCCACCAGCTTCTAATGGAAAGGAGAAAACCTGATGAAATGCATATTCTAACTATATTTAAAGGAAGAGGATGGTGCTTTCATTTTTATATTTCACTAAAAGGTATGGAGACACTGCTTATTTAAGCAAAAATTGACAGGTTTTTTATTAATTTTCCCTTCACTCTGTTCTTGATTAAACTTCTTGAAACTCTCCAGAATATACAGTAATACAAATTTACATGGAAAAATTTGGTCTTATAATTAAGTCTGAGAAAGTTACAAGAAACTAAAGAGTAGGTCCTTTAAATGAGTAGTAAGGGCATTCAGAGTAAGTGATGCTAACTCCAACCATAAACATGATCAGTCTTCATTAAAAATATATAGAGATTCCATCTTAAACACAGCAATTAATGGAAAGCTTGCCCAAAGTCAACCTGATTTAAATACTACACGATTAAAGTCATTGTGAGAGCAGTAGCCAACAAGTGAAAGCTCTGACTACAAACTTAAAAGGATGACAAAAGAAAATGTAAGTGTCCTTGAAGAGTAATACTTAATCCATGATTTTATCAAAGAATGTAGCTTCACTCACATGATCTTAACAACAAACACAGCCCTATGCTTGCTGCATATTTAAGAGCTGCAGCAATGCAACCTTAAAAAACCTGCTCCTGGCTACAGCAGTTTTTCCCCCCAACACTCCTGCTTAATGCTTAGTACTTAGAAAGCCTATGGACTTCACATTGTAAGTAGTCAGCCACCCCTCCTCTTGTTGTAGAGAGCATCTCACTGTGTAACCAGTGAAATCACAATACTGCATCACTATTAAATTAAGTAGAAAATCTCTGTTAAGTGGGAATTCATAAAAATGTTGAAATTGCTCTAAAATATAGCTGCTTGTGCTTTCAAGCAGCTTTGGGACAAGTTTTCTTTGCTACTAGAGCTCCCCTTTA
Source organism: Corvus kubaryi (assembly GCF_017639235.1). Lineage (NCBI taxonomy): Eukaryota > Metazoa > Chordata > Aves > Passeriformes > Corvidae > Corvus > Corvus kubaryi. The sequence goes on from NW_024582043.1 coordinate 25,486, forward strand.
AGACAGATTTCCACATAGTGCCACATGTCTGAAGTATCTTTAAAGGATGTGTGTCCCACAGTAATCTGTTATTGGCTTTGATATCAGAGAAAGCTATTTGTGAAACCTTTGAACAATTCAGATAATAGCACAGCATTCCCTCTACCCTTTATGTCCTACCAAAAAGGCAACTTACGCTACTCAGCAAAACTGAACTGTGGTTCACTAGAAACATAATAGACTTTTAAATCAAAAAAAACTTGTTTACAAGTCATTAAACTCAAGGTGAGTTGACCTGTGTCTGCTTGAGAAATCATTGAGTTCAAGCCTTATTAGTCCTTTGTCTTCCATCAGTTTTATTCCCAGAAAAAGTTTGTTTCATCTGTAACACTTGCCCAAAGCCAAGCTCCACTTGTAGAACTCACAGTGAGCAAACACTTGAAATGGCATTATTTCTGGTAGAGCATTACTGTGAACCCTTCAGTTGAACAACGAGCCAAGTCTCTGCACTTGCTTTTATAATGGAAACCCTTTCAAACATACTAGCAGCTGCTGTATTCCAAGAATCCTTATAAGTGACAGAGTATTAAATCATCATAAAAATATTTGAGCAAGATGGTCAAGGAATTGCATGCAAATCTACAGATATGACATAAAGCAGTCCATGAAGTGCTGACCACTGTGGTGAAGTCTGAAGTTCAAAGACATCTAATGAAAACCTCTGAATATCAGCACCGGACATTCAACACAGAACACTGACAGAGCAATTTTTTTTTTTTCAATTTTGTTTCAAAATACTGCAAAATGCTAAACCTGAATCAAGAATACAGCATAACAGTACTAAATAAAGGTAAGGCAAAATTAATCAAGATGCTAAAAGTGGTTCCCCGTTGGCTCTGTCAATATGATCCAAACCTCAGTACATTTAAGAAACGTACATGCAAAAACCAACTAGCCTTTGACTGGGGGGGGGGATGGGGGAGAAGGGGGTGTCAAAATTGAGCCATATATGGAAAGGGTAAGAAAAGAGCTCAAGTGTATTTCTTCACTCTGGTACCAAAATTTCCTACATTAATCTGCTGAATAAGGAAGCATGATGTTTGTGCCAGTAATCTGCACCAGATTGACAGCTGATGACTCCGTATTTCCAGAGGTTTAAAAAAAAATTCCAAAGTTCAGTGCCAACAGCATGCCCCATAAGCATTCTTCAGATCTCTTATCTACAGGAGTTCCATGTAGCATGCTTGTCACTACATGAGCACACAACTGAAAAAAAGACTTAGCTTCATGCTCTACTCATTAGTCAAAGTAGCTGACTGGTAAAAAATATTTATAGCATTTCTGTATCACATCATACTGCTGTTAGCTATGGTTTAAATGAATTACAGACAAGAGTTGTACTCCCCTGTGTTGTCAACATTGTGGTGAAGTTGGTTTCCTGACGTTAATGTTTGTCTACATCAGTAAGTGAAAATATTCTCTATTCTGGCTATGACAGCAGCTATTTTACTGAGGTGAACAAAAGCCTTCCCCAGAGCTCTACCTCAATGATAGCTTTGTACCTTAAACTTACAATCAAGGGATATGTTCATTTGCTAATAAAACCCAATAGCATGTAAGCAGTTATGTTTCATATTACAGTTCTGATGGAAAAAGTGACGTACGGAAAATATTTTTTCATTCAGAAGAGATTCCTTTGTGGCAAGTCACAGCAGGCACTGGCCTCCTCTACATCAACAAGACATTTCTCAGATAACAGTTATGTAAAATACTAAGACATACTCTATGTCTGGCTGCTTAGCAATTACCAAAATAGAATGGTTTGTATCATCTTGGAGAATAAATATTCAGAAAAGATCAGCTACTTAACCCAGAAAACCAAAAGTCTGTATACCCCTTACTTATTTCTTATGCCTCTGCTGCAAAATTTCACCATATACTTCTTATCAGGAAAAGAGAACTCTGCAATGAAGCTCACAGTCGTTTCTTTTCCTGCTGTTTTTAAGTAAAACAGCACATTAATACAAGACAACATCAGAATAAAACAAGTAATTTTCATTATTAAAGGTAAATTGGTAAAATCAAATTTACCGCAATAAATCCATCCTATTTTTTCTGCTGAAATGCTTGATAAAATTCTGCTTCCAAAAAAAAGCAAGTTCTCGCAGTTTTCATTCCTACATCTGAAGTGCTTAAACAGCAATCTCACACTAATACTCCAGATTTTACATTTTTTACAACATCTATAGACTGACTCAGCATCTCAGACCTATTATAGGCACAGTTTGATAATAATTTCTTTCAACGATAATACCAGATTAATTAGCAAGCACCTCTCCTTAACTCTCTAAAAACCTGCAATAATGGATAATACTCAGAAGCCCTTGAGGCACACAAGAGTTGAGCAGCCTTTTTTAAGGATCTCTATTTGAGTCAGAAAAAGGAAAACAAGCACACTTTTAAAGATCCCAGTAACAAAGTATGTCTTTTTCTGTAAGAATCTTCTAAATTCAAAAGTAGGCAAGAAGCTACTAACCTACCCTCCCCTCGCTTAATCATGATTCTATGATTTAAGACAAAATGAGATATTTTCATTCTCTTCGTTTCATCCATTCGATTTCAGTCTTACTTTCATGTCAGTAACAGCACTTGGACTGAGGTAAGAGTGCAGTATGGCACAGGAAAAGAAACCAACCAGGTTTTCACTACAATGCACCCTCATGAGGCCATGCCCAAGGACATCCACCATTAGGTATGACTCCCCTACTGTTCTTTTGCAGCTTTCTCATGCCAGAAAGTAAAGCCCAATGTTATTTTGTACTCCCTGTTAAAAATAATCAAGCAGAAGCACTCTATTACCCTGTGAGAGTTTCCCACAGTTGCTGTGTGGTTCAGTAGCCTGAACCTCAGCGCTGCACACTATCTGATAGTTTTCCCTCAGGACCCCTGCTTAAAATAATGTGAAGTCCCATCAAGCACTCAACAGCACATCTAACTGGAGATCCTCTGGTTTGAAAGCATGATTTCTGGAGTCTTTTAAAACACTGCATCTTCCTGTTGGCTGTACACCAGATGTCTACTGTATCTGCAGACTATAAAATGTCTCAAAAGGAACTATGTTAAATTAAAATGACAATTTGTCTTTGAACTACCTGAAATTAAACACGGCAGTTTTACTAGATTTTCCTGCCCTGAGGAAAAGAGCAAAAGGAACAAAGGCAGAAATTCCAACACACCTCAACCAAACGACCTGCCAAACACAGTGAAAGTTAACTACTTTGGGACATACTCCCTCCTTAACTATTTCTGTAATTTACAGTGCTATTTTCTATCTGTTTGTGAGTAACATTAGAGTGAAAAAAATTGTTATGCCATCATTTGCACAAGACAATGACCAATATGAAGAAATTTTAGGGTACAGGAAAGAAGACTCTACTATCAACGACCTAAGCTAGGAGCAGAGACAAGAACTGAAAAAATATATAAACTGCACTTACTATGAAGTCAGAATAAACGGTACTATTTCAGTTGGAATGGACCAACAACAATCATCTAGGCCAACTGCCCAACCAACTGGGGGTTGATCAAAAGCTAAAGCATGTTAAGGGCATTGTCCAAATGCCTCAAACACTGACAGACTTCAGTCATCGATCATCTCACCAGGAACCCTGTTTGAGCAGGGTTTTGAGTATTTCAGCTGTTGTCATTCTTACAAGAAAACTTAGCTCAACAGAGAGAGACAATGGGGAATTTCATTAAACTTTTAAAAAAGAGCAGACTTCACGAGATTAGTACATACCTTTTGTCTGCTGAGTCTCCTGGGGCTTTCTCTCTCTAGGTTCTAGAGGCTCAGTTTCAGATCGCAATTCTGTAGATTGCTTTCTTTCAAAACTGAAGTCTGGAAGTCGTGGAGCTTGAGGTCTAGTTTTTCTTGCAGGATTCAGGAAGAAGCAGTAGGCACACCTAAATGCTACACAGAGACACCCAGTAAGCAGCCTCACTAATTAACTTCACATTTCACCTTTATTCCTACACTATCTTCTGATGGTCAAAAATACTAAAAACAGAGAGTTAACTAAGTGACTATCAGTACCAGAGAGTACCTTCATCAAATTTACATATGCTGTTCTATACAGGTCCTTCTCTAAATTGAGCAGGCATTTGCTTTTTGCAAACCTGCTTACTTTCAAGCTCTGCTGCACTGTGTACTGCCCAACACTGTGAAAGATTTGACCACAATGAACAAAATAATGCAATTCAGTAGCACCAGATGTTGCCGCATGGTGCTCTATTCTTTCCTACAAAAGAATTACGTTGGCAGATGAATTTTTTTCCCTCCCCTTAAGATGCCACTTTCGCCACAACCTGAGTAAGGAGATGTTAGGAATTCCACAAGGTATGTCTCGTTCTGCCTTTTGAGGAGCATTCTGCTCAAGTGACGCTTAATTAAGAAAAAGCAGTTTTGTTTTGTAGAAGTACTGGATACCATTTAATACTTAAATAACTATTTTTGTCCTCCCCACTCTCACCAAGACAAGTAGGGAAGTGGCAATTTCTGGTACAGTGGAGTTGTGAACTAAAATGACATATAGACTACGTATCTTTGGTTTCATAGGAAACATTTAGCTTATTCTTACAGTGCAGTATATTTACTCACAAAATTAAACAAAACAAAATTAAATAGAAGATTTAGCTAAGAATCCATAGTTTCTTAAGCATCAGGCTTACACTTGTGGTAGAAAGCAGGCAAAATACAACATCTGTGTTCAATAAAGAGCTGTGTCTGTCTTAAGTTATTGTCAGCCATAAATTCACGTATAGGCCCCTAGGGCTTGTTCCCACTTTTTCCAATACGTCCCCAAGATCTTCTTGCCAAAGGAAAATTTAGTTTAAGTTCTGCTAAAAGAGGCACACTTTAATGTCAGATAGTTTCTCAACATGAAACCCTTCTGAGAACCATTCATAGCCAGTAGCAATGTTCAGGGATGTATTGGAGGAAGCTTATTTCTACTGAATAGTTTTCTACACATAAAATCCATGACCTGGAGGTTGCAATAAAGTACTTCTCTAAGTCTTGAAGGAAATCTTAAGATACAGAGTAATAAGTTAGCAAAAAATATCCCACATGAAGTGATACGTCACAATGTCAGTTAAGTACTTAGCTGCAACCAAAATGAAGTATGATTCATGTTTGTTATGAAACATAAACCAAGTAAGTCTAAAAAAGATTAGCTCTTACCTATATACTCAAACTCCTCCTTCAAAGCCATACCATTGTGAGAAAAACATTGCTGACATATAAGAGCATACCTAGAAAACATGAATAATACATAATTACATACCTTTAAGTAAAAACACATTGAAGGAAGATGTATTTTACCTTGCATATTGACTAATACCTTAGATCTTTTCTTCTAAAAGGTGATGTCCACAATGAAATTATTACCCTTGAAAGCAAACTACATCTGTAGATTAAATAATACTTTTTGAAGTTGGTTTAACCACTGTGAAATACTCGCAGCTACACTTTAAATCACAGTTCAACATATTTTTAATATCATCAGTGTCAGAAAACAACACACAAATTAAGCTTTTGTTTCTTTAGAATACAGTTAATATGAAAAGTAACCACAGTTAATGTGTTATGTTCTGATATGTCTGGATAGTTCTGAAGGCCATCTGAAAGGCATTTATAGCAGATATAAAGCTAAAGTGCTGAGGCAATTGATATTTTTTTATTTCAAAATATAAGTCATTCACCCACTTGAGTACAGATTTTTCTTTGTATCACACGGCTAATACCACTCAGAACAGAGGTTAGTTTTGCCCAAATATTAGCAGTTTCCCTGCAAAGAGATTTCAACTGAATCATTGAGAAAGAACCATTTCTTAATTACGAAAATTTTGAACAAGTTCATTTGCAATTCTTTTAACCTTGATGTGTCTGGCTTAAACAAAAAGGTTAAGAAGCTTCCTTTCCCCAAAGTGCTTAGGTATTTCTTAAAGAACATTTTACCTGTTCTGAGGACCATCACCAACCAAATATTCAATAACTCTATCCACAACTCCTCTTTCTCGAGGAAGAACAGGTCTTGCCAATGGAGGGCCTGGAGGATGAAGACCTAGAAGACATGAATTATATCAAAATTATTTTCCACTATATTATTACAAATCGTATTTTACTGTGTGTGCTACTGTAACAAAATAATTGCATCAACTTAATATACATGGGCATATTTCTTAGTCCACTAGGAAAGCTGTAAGATTCTTCGACCCACAATAGTTGAAAATTCCTCTTCTGCTCCTTTAGCTTACAATTTTATTAAATCACTCCATTTTTACACCTTGGGCATGTAATTAAATTTCTAATTTCTCAAGAACTTAATGTATCAATAGTATTCAATGATTATTAACATATTTCTTTTTAAGAAAGAACAACTTAACTAAGTTCTCTTCATACACTCTCAACTCTGCAAATTTATACTTCTAGTTTATACCAATAAATCTGGCAAAATCAATGACAACAGCAGAACTAGAGATCAGGGCAACCTGGTCTCCTGGACGGTGTCCTGTCCATGGCATGAGGCTTTCAAATAGATTATCTTTAAGATCCCTTAAAATCCAAACCATTCTATGACTTTATGAAGTTGTCACCACTGAAACACCCCCTGGTTTCCGTGTAATTACTATACCACATGAGCATGCCCTCAGTGTGCATTCAGTCTTTACATTAAATCTGTCCAGCTGTTTGTCACTTCGGCAATCCCTCGTTTAACGGCAAGTTGGATACTTTCAGATTTATGCTTAGTCAGAGAAGCCAGAAGGCCACTATAAAGATACTATTTCCCCCATGCATTTAACAAACTACTATCAAAACGAAACTCCTTAAAGAAAAGGTAAGAGCAATGGTTGGTACTTTTTCACCTCTACACACCGCAGTTAAATTAGAACACTGGCACAAGTTTCTCTTTCCACAAAGTTTTAAAACATCTGGTCCATTGTATAAGACCAATGCAAACTACCAATTTCCATTTATATAGCTGAGTTCTTATGTCTACTTTCTCTTGCAGCCTTAAAACAGAATAAGCTAGGCCTAACATAAGCAACTCAGGTCTGAATCATTCCAATGCAAGTGTAGGAACCCAGAGGGCTGAGAATATTTCTCTGCCTGTTTTTAAGGGTTCTTACCCCCCTGAACAACACTGTTTTAGCTTCAAACCTTGGAAAAAATTACCAACAGTTAGACAAGAACTAGAATACACAGTGGTGTGAATTAGGTGATAGACTACTATGTAAGATTGTCACAGGGTGAAAAATTTAGAGGTTTTGGGCTTCTCTCTGTAGTAAATAGATAAGAATAAAAAACATCAAAATGGAGGATTGTTGTTGCTCTCTAAAACTTCTCCTTCTACTACTCCATGTTCTGCAGTAAAAGTAGTTTGGAATGATGGGATAGAAAATGCCGCAGTTCCCGGCCGTGTTACTGAATAATTGTAGGGAAGTGAAAATAATGTACATTTTTAGTAACTATTGGTTAAAATATCTTTAAAAGGCTGTGTAAATCTTGATGGAGAGCCCTCACTCCTGCTTTTCTGTGCTCTATGCTGTACCAGGGTCACGCTAGTGGCTCTGTTCCTCTGATAAGACTTAATAAACAACTATCTGGAAGCACTGAAACTCAAGGAAAAGTCTCGGTTTATCTTTGAAACTCCTTGCAAGGACTTTCAGCAAATTCTCTCCCATCCAGAAGGACTTGATTTACGGCACGGTTCAGTGTCATGCAACCATTCAAATAACTAAGTATGGAGAGGAAACATTTTACATTTAAGCACCAGAAGCATTATGTTACAGTACTTTCAACAAACAGTTCTGAGTGTAAGATAATGCAGCATTTGGGGGAAGAGAAGGGAAGACTTAAAATCTATTCCCATAAGAGCTTTATGAATTACATTCAAAGTCCACAAAACAAACAAGCAAAATAAACAGTGTTTGAGTAGAACAACGAACCAGTCTTTCAGAACTCTCAAACTGGGACAAAATGGTCAGCTTCAGCCACTTCAAGACAAAACTGTGACTCCTTGCAAATAAGACTTGGTTTAAACCAATGACAAAATTACTAGTAAAAATGCAGAAGTCCTATACAAGCTCAGGACAGCTAAGAAGGTGAGACAGGAAAAAAAACCAGCTAGTATTAGCAGGTTTTGTACTGAGATGAGCATATGGCAACCTGAAGCCCTGCAAGAACTAAGTATATGTAATTCATAGAAATTAAATAATGGAGGTGCAAAAAGTTCTGGCTTGTAGCTATTCTCACTACATCCAGTAAAAACAAATATAGAAACAGCAGGGCTTAAAAGAAAGGCCTTTAGTAACTACAGAAGTCAGCCTGCAATTCTCTTTTCAATTTGCTGTATGCTTCCAGTGTTTTTCTTGAGGTATGTTTCACAGAATCCCCTGTAATGACCAATAAACAAAGAGGAAGTTAAAGGGTAAAACAAACTAAAATCACTGTCTCAATATACAACAGAGTAAAACAGATTAAACGCACTGTCTAAAAATGCAAAATAGGATTTTTTAAAAATCCAAACAAAGGACAACTAAGAGAGCATAGTTTGTTAGTATGTTGAACTACTTCAGAAGGACATTTGATTGAAAGATATTGTGTTAAAAACAGTTGACTTCAAGCTTTTCAGGATTGTTCAGATTTAGTTTTCTTATAGCAACTCAGCCAGGGACAGCATCAGGACATGCACAATCATAGCTTCCAGCACTTTGATAAAATACAAATAGAAGTAACATGTACCTCTTAAGTAGAGTATTCATAGAATATGATGAGTTGGAAGGGACCCATCAGGATCATCGAGTCCAACTCCTGGCCCTGCAAAGGACACCCCAAAAATCACACCATGTGCCTGAGAGCGCTGTCCAAACGCTTCTTGAACTCTGTCAGGCTTGGTGCTGTGACCACTTCCCTGGGGAGCCCATGCCAGTGCTCTGGGTGAAAAACTTTACCCTGATACCCAACCTACACCTCCCCGACTCAGCTTCATGCCATTTCCTTGGGCCCTGTCACTGGTCATCTGAGTGAAGAGATCAGTGCCTGCCCCTCTCCTTCCCCCCATGAGGATGTTGAAGACCACAGTGAGGTCTCCCCTCAGTCTCCTCTTCTTCAGGCTGAAAGAATCAAGTATCTCAGGCACTCCTCATAAATCTTCACCTCCAGACCAGGAGGCAGAGAAAACAGCAAGTCTTACTATTCAATAACCTGATCCAAGATGGGCTTCATGTTTAAATACAGCATTAAAAATAACTGCGAGCAAATTACCATCTCAAGCCTCCTGCCTTTCAATCTTCACAGACAGAAGCAACAAAGGAAAAAGTAACTAAGGGCAGAATGTACTACATTGTGGTAAACCTCATGCTCAATGCCACATACAGATAACCTCCATCCTCTATGGCAAATGTCAAACATTGTAGGAATCAAGTACTTTCAGCAGTGCCCTCTTGCAGTGCTACACATAAAACAAGACTAATCTTGACATTAAGGCTGCATTATTTCTAACAGTCTTTCAAAACACATCTTGTCAATATTGGATATTTGACCTAAATGGACTGTCCTAATCTTTAGGAGCACAAGAAAATTTGTTCAGAAAATACTGCAATTTACAACCCATCTGTTAAGTAAAAAGATTCCATACTCAACACAAATGTTTTTAAAAATTTTTTAAATTTTCACAAACAAGAGAAATGAATTCAAGAGATAACAATCAGTGAATGCATTTCCAAGTTACCCCTGTATTCTGTCCTCAAGCAGGAACCTAGACCCTCACAGCAACAAAACCCTCACAGCAGCAAAACAGAACAAATTCAGTGCAGTATAAGCTAGATTCTGCTAAAGCTGTCCAAAGTAGAGGTCAGGCAAAATTCATTTCCTAGAGCCTCATAAAAACCTAAAAGATCCAATACTTCCATCAAAAAAAGGCACTGATACAATCTGCACTAGAATTAAAGCTCTAGAACAACTTTGTGAATACCTGGTTTACACTCAAATGTTTACTTAGGAATTTATTCAAAAGACCAAGTTTTCATATGACTTGAAAATCACCAATATATCAAGTTTCTGAAAGTCAATAACCAAGGTAAAAATTGAATAAAGTTACCTAGAGTGAAACATCACAACACACTCCAACAACAACTTCAATTACCTGCCTACTAATAACTCAAACCAACCATCCCGGTTCTCATGCTGTTATGGACACCAGTAATTAATATAAACATCAAAAGCAATCATTGTAGAAAGACTGGTCATTTTTGCAAAGCTTGGCAAACTCTCAACTACCTGCTGGTTATTAATTTTCAAACATATGGGAGCTCTGTGGTAATACACGTTAAATTGATTCTCCCCTACAAAATATAGTATAATGAAAATGAATTATTAATCTTCTGTAAAATAGAGATAATTAAGGCTATTCATATTTGTTGCAGGCCATGCATAAACTTAGATGCAATATTGTTCTTATAGATACTGAATTTATGTACTTTTCACTACAGCTACAGCTACACGACAAATTTCATACACCTGCAAGGTTTGGGGAAATTCAAGAAAAAAAGAGGACTTCCATCTTAACTGACAATTGCAGTGGCTCCCATTGTTATTCATGGCAAAGTAACATGTTTGGTCAAAATACCAGTTACTAGTGGGGGAAAAAGTGTCTGTAAGGCATTATCACAAAAACTACTACATTGAAATTTTTAAATCACAAGCTTGTCCTTTCAAACAAGTCAGTTACTTTATTTCCCTTCCTCCTCTAAAACATTTATGCAGTACAGGCTGAATTTCATCCAGCTTATTCAATGTGCCTGAATCTTCCCCAAAGAACAAAGCTATTATACAGCTGATACCTTATTATACAGTCAGCTTCCTTAAAAAGAAGCATGCAATTTTAAACTCATTATGGAATTTTTGGTAATCAGATATCAGTGAATGTGGTTTGCAACCAAATGACCAATTTCCTGGTGCAAGGAGCTAATTTCTGGTACTTCAAGATAATCAAGACTTACTAACAATTTGCCTTTACAGTTCACTTCAGGGATAAAAACAAATTTAGCAGTTTCATAACACAGGTAAAGAATTACTAACAACAGATAAGATTTAATGGACTCTACAGAGAAGGGAGATCACAACTTTCCATGACAAGTTTATTCCACTCCACTAAGCAACAGGAAAAGGCATTTTAACATTCAGCTTCCCAAGATCTTAGAGAGCAGGTGTCAATATATTATCTACAGGTCTACTTTTAGATTGTATCTTGGAAATTAGTAAGGAAGGGCATACAGCTGGTAAGACTTAAGTAGCTTCAAGTAAAAATCAGGAACACAGGGCAGAGAAAAATATTCTTGATCCCTGTATACATAGAGCAAAGAACTACTCCACATTACACTGGTGCTCACGAGATTCTTGGCAAGTTGTACCCCTTCTATTTTCAAGACAGCATTTCATATCTTTTCTTGCCTTGTGATCCAATTTGTCAAACATCCCATGAAGAATGGAAGGCCTGGCACAAACCATCCTTTACACACAGCTTTACCATCCATGAGGAAAATAAGAACTGTGCTTCCCACCCAAAACTCTCAAATTTTGCAATTCCTCCAATTCCATTTAGTTCATATTCTATTTATTGAAAGTCCATCCCATCTGAATACCAAATAAGAAATCAAGTGAAAAACATTTTCAGGCTACAAAACCAAATTTTAAGGACTACTCATTCCTACCAGATTTCAACCTGTTGCTAGACTTTGGACTCTTGTACCAAAATAACAATGCCTTTTTAGCATTCAGCTACAACACAGACAACTTTTCTGTTGTATTTGGTATTCCACACTTTAATCTATGAGTAGAGGCTGCATGACTATACCTTCTAGAGTAAAAATTTAAATAAATGTCAAAATGCATGTTAAAAAAAATATGTGCAGGGTTTAGTGAGAAGCATGAATGTATTCTGAAAGTGTTCTCCTCTGTACCTGATTTATACAAGCATAGAGCTCTTCTAAACTAAGAACATAAAAAGGTATGCTATATTGTTGACTACAGAATACTGCAAAGTTTTATTGCCATTTAAACAAAGAAGCCATAAGAGTTAAATGAGCTCAGGCAATAGGTTTCAGCATCAAAAGGTGCCAGATGTAAAGAGTTATGGCTAATTGAATATGGAACTCCTGCTTAATCAGATAACTGCTCTGCTATCTCCAAATGAAATGCCATTTCCATACTGTCTGAAAATGGCCTATTTTATTGGTAACCAGAGAAAACAATATAAACTGTAAATAACATTAAGTGCTGTGTTTACCCATTCCAGGCACTGAAGTAGCAGGGGATCCAGGGCGTCTTGGTAAAACGTTTGATTGCAAGGATGCCACAGCAGCTCTTTCCAGGAGCCCGCTCACAGCTGGTGTCTCTCTCTGCAGATTCGGAGATGCTGGAAGCAGGGACTTTGGAGAGCCTTGTTTAGGAGTTGCAGGTTGAGGTGTAGAAACATTTCTTTGAGCTGCAGTCCTCTGACGAATTTCTGACAAGAACATGTACATACTGAATTTAGTATCTAGCATTATAGGCAAGATATTAGTAAAGGTACATTAATATCGTTATACCAATTAGCAAATTACAGAATCAAACAAAACCAGGAAGGTCTTAAACTAAATATCATCAGCTGAGCATGTCACAGAAGTAAATACCATGCAGAAGTAAATACCACAGAATACTGTATTTCAATAGCAATTATCATAACAGTTAAACACTTTGGGCAAAATTCTTCTAGAAGGCAATTAGAGAACAGAATCATAAAGTATCTGCTAAGGCAGAATGCTGGACATATGAATAGTTAGACTCAAACCACAATGCACAGAACTGACCACTTTTTACTCCATGGCTTAAGAATGCTTCCAAGTATTCAGCTTTTCATGGGACCAAAATTACTCAGTCAGTACCTAAAATGCCCAGGCTAAGTGCCCAGAGTTATTTTAACATATCACATTGGATAAATGAAACAACTCTAAAAACAGAAGAAAAGGTAATGCTTCTTTCAAGTAACGTAGTTTCACTCACTTGTTTCAGTAACCCTGTTATCAAACCACATGCATGGATTCTCACAAAGCAAGAATGGGCTCTGCTGGAACACATCCCTACTTTTACCTCTTCTCACACCACTATCAGTTAGTATTGAATCTCTATCACGAAAACCTTAACATACTTCCTCAGTTGTTCTTACCTGAAGCCAAATATCACCAGAGTAATATACTATGGTTTCAATGCTGTAATAGTCACTATTGCAACAAATTGAACTGAAATGTAACCATTGCTTTAGGTCTGCAGATATTCACATGGTTAAAAAGTACCAGCTTAGTCTCTAAAAGGGACACCCCAGTAACACCCACACCTAAGGCTGTAATACCCTACACAGTTAGCATATAGCACCCAAGTCACTTTGAACAAGCTTGCATGTCTTCCTTCACAGCAAATGGAATTTAACACTACATTTGGACTCTAAAATCATTTCCATGAGTGTCAAGATTAGAGGGATTTTATCTGCTGACTTTGTGTCAGGCTGGAAGAGTTTAAATGCTTCGCAGGCAGTTTATAGGTCCACTGGCAACCAGCCACTGGAAAATGGGTGTGCTGAGCCTGAAGGAACGATCCCTGCCCCCAAAAGTACAATACTACCACGCCAAGCTCCTGCTTTGGGTGGAGGAGGGGAGCATGCTACATCGGCTTGCACTAGCTAAGAAAAAGCTGCTATCACTGAAGTACTAGGTCAAACATAACAATTCTGTGGGAAAACAGCCAATCTAGTGCCATGAAAATTGCAACATACATAGGTTATGGTCTTGCCTACTTATCTGTACATATAAATAGGATTAATACACAACAGAAGAAAGAATTAAAATTTTGTTGGTATCACCACTTTAAAAACTACAAGTTAAAAAACTACAGTCTTACTAAAAATCCATCTAGTTCAGTTTCCTACAAAGCAGAACAAATTACTACTTTTCCCCTGCCACACCTTCATGTGCATAGCTGCATTACTTCACACAACTTCATCATCCAAATTACATCACCCCATAAGTCTGAAGGTTCTGTATTTTAACTTGATTTTAACAAGTTAGAAGTTAATGCTTGCCCCCTCACTATTTAAGATGCTCAGAATCTGGAAACCAGGATTAATTGGTGAGGTAGTTGCAGAAATCCCATCAGCTTTTCCTTGGTGACTTGCTTCTAGTTTGAAAACTGCTCCTGGTGTTGAGAGTTTTATCTGAAGTAAGAATTCATTTATGATGAACCTCCCCATTAACATGTCTTCAAGAGCTTTTTGTGAGAGACATTAGCAGCAACCTTTCAAGTTTTACTACACTAGGACAACTGCATTCTCTCTATGCCATCTGACCAACAGGCATGACCCACCTCCAAATACAAAATACTGATTAAAATCCATGATTTATTTAACCATTATTGTCAAGTTTGGTTTACAGTTTCCAGTCGTGTGTTAGTTTCCAAAATCAGGCTACAAGGTATGTAATTTCTCAAGTCTTCTCTGGTCCACATATGTACAAAAAATGAGTGATAAAGCCCAATTCCACTTGTTCCAAGATAATTTTCAACATGTATAAAAAGAGATCTTAAACCATTCTTTTTTCATTACAAAACCAAACAAAATCCAAAAATGGATGTTAGTTTTACATTTTGAAGGCTGTCTTACTAGATCACGTGGTTTAAGCATATTAATTTTAATTGCTAAGAGTTCTGAGTCTGTTTCAATAGGTCATGGCTATACTCACATTTATTCTGAGTCCATAATACACTATTTCTAAGCAATTTCCGTGCCGCCAGCAAGAGCTTTGCCCCTTATGCCTGTTCTTTCTGAAGGGTCATTTTTGGCAAGTCTTCTTTAAATGACTTTCAATTAAAAAGATACTGCTACTTTAACAACTCTTTCCCCATATTTTTGTTCCTATAAAGATGCTGAACCAGTACTTTACCGTCAGTATTAGAGAGATGTGCTTCAGTAGTTTTAGTCTCATTACAGAGTTAAGAATGCAAGACTCATTGCTAATTTCCACAAAATATTAGGTTATGCACAATGCCTTTATTTTTTGCCTTCACTTAGAAGTTCACTTGGCTTTCACTCTATTCTATGATTCATACTTAAGAGAACTTGCCAACACTCTGCTGCTCCCCAAGTAAGAGAAGTCACCAGAACTTGCATTATGAGAAAGTGAGAAACACTCTCCTTGGCAAGACCAACAGCCCATCCATTCCAGTGTTTCCTTTCATAGAGTGGCTGCAGATGTTATTCAGTGACAACACACAAACTTGAATTTCTGATGCTTACATTTCTGATAGCATCCCCAGGATCCATAAATGCATTGTCATGGGCATAGCAAGTAGAGCCCTGTCTCATCATCTTAGTATCACATGTGGACTCTTTACCCATGAACTCCCCTAATTCCTTTTAAATCTGCTGTGCACTTCCACAACAGCAGCCCTAATATTCTTCTGATGTAACTGAATATGATCTATATACTTCTCAAATTGCCTTAAGATACAACGTGTTAGAAATGAGCCTCTTGCAAAGTTCCAGATTTCCGTAATTCCAAGTTACACAGCTTAGCTAAGAAACATGTCCATTGACCTCAACACTAACACAATATACAGGTACTGCTGATGTAGTTTTAACGAAGTTTTGCCATTTTCCAAGGATTCTCTTCAGTAACGGTATTTGTGTATCCAAAAGTCAACTGCATGAAGACAGACAAATAGCTTAAAAATAGAACACAGTTCAAATTCTGCAGTTACAGGCACTGTACAATTCACACATATAAGCAGACACATTACTTAAGAGGTATCTACTCAACTGATGATTCAGTATGAGCTCTTAAAGACTATTACAATGCTGCAGTGGCGAGGCAGTGATATGTTTCATGTTTACAAGCATAACTATTTTATTTTTCCCTCACTTTGAAACACCTTGACTTTTGTAGAGAAGAATATATTATTTTTATAGAGCTACAGTACACTGCAGGTCAGTAGATAGTTTACATAACTTGTTGGCTTTAGTATCAAAGCCCAACCAGTAATTTTCTTTCTTCCTCCTCATGCCTATATCCATCCGACAGCCTGCAACCATCTTTTATTGCATTACTTTTAATTCAGGTCACAGAGTGATCTCATTTACAATACACCCCTGCTAACAGTGGTGTTAGCAAAATGAGAAGAACAGGTAACAACAGGATATTGTTGATAAATATTCCACTGCAAATATATACTTACACTATTTTTCTCTATGGCCAAAGTACTGAATAAGCATATATTCACTAACTGTACCCCTCAAAACATTTCTGAACAGATAAAATAGCACTTAAATTTTCAAATTCCTTTCCTTCTGGATTTCCTCATGGCTTTTTTTATGCCAAACACAAGATTGACCTAAATCATCTGTTAAAACTACCATTACTTATTCAAGCAGTACATGTCAAAATCACGAGAACTGCAAAAAGAGCTGAATACACAGGAAAATTGAGGCACTACCAGTTGGTTTTCTGAGAACCAACTATTACGCAATACTGATTAAACCTTTGTACCAATTAGTATGACGTGCAAGCTTTCATTTCAACCAGTAAGTCAAAAACATACCAACTAACTAACCTTTCATCAGCTGACTCACACACAACATTGTCCAACTTGATTATATATCAGTCATTATTTACCCTCTTTTCAAAAAGACTCCATTACAGAGCTCAAGAAAATGAGTTCTGTTGCTTAGCTAGCTTGTGTCCAAAGTGAGCAAAGACAAGATCA
The DNA here is from genome assembly GCF_017639235.1 of Corvus kubaryi. Taxonomy (NCBI): domain Eukaryota; kingdom Metazoa; phylum Chordata; class Aves; order Passeriformes; family Corvidae; genus Corvus; species Corvus kubaryi. The sequence goes on from NW_024582043.1 coordinate 42,314, forward strand.
GGGAAGATTTAATGTTAACTTGCTAACAGATATTTTATTATTCCTAACCACTCTAATTCTACCACATACTACATGCACCAAATTATACCACAACCACATAGAATGCAGGTGTCATCTAGTTACAGTAAGTTATATACTGCACAGAACAAAAGCTAATACTCATTTTGGGCAGACATTTAGTGTGAACAGCAGTAAGCTAGCAGGTTTTTTGATAGCGAAAAATTGAAATAATTACTGCATATAACAAGAACAAGTTATTTGGAAATTAAGTCTCCATAATTTCACAAGCCAAAGCCAAACACAGCATGTCCCTTTGAACTATAACACACCTCCAAATAGAATAGACTGACTAACCACTTACATGGAGATAAAAGTTGCACCGATTCCAAATTCAATGTGTTAGAGAACAGATCAGAAAAAATAAAATAAAATTGTGCTGTATATGAACAAAGTTACATTGACTCCTAGAATAATTTAGGTTGGAAAAGATCCTTAAGATCATAAAATCCAACTATAAGCCATGACAACCTAGAAAATTTATTTTCCAAAATCCTTCCCAAAGCTAAACTGCACTTTTATTCAGGTTCAAGCAAGAATGTCCATGCACCCCAAAAAGTTGAATCTCTTTGAAAGAGAACTGTACATTTTCTCAGTTGTGTCCCCACTTAGAGGCCATTGGTTCACAACATGACAGTCTCAGAGAACATTCTTTGCAAATGAAACTGTACTAAAAGATTCCTTCCACCAAGCCCATGAGACCTGTTTCCAGCTGGCTCTAAATAAAAAGTTCTAAAGCACAGTGTGAGCAAACTCCTCAGCAAAAACTGGTTCACAAATCGACTCATACCACACTTATTAATGTAGACCACAGCCTACAGTCACTGGCTCTCAGAAATAATTCTATCTCAGAACCTCTCCCTCCCAGCCCTTCTATTAACAGTCAAGACACAATCAACACAACACAGCATATGCTGGACCCAACTGATCTGCTTTTGGCAGACTCTGGATCAAAAGCAGGGGCACTATGCTTTGAAAACCCAAACACACACAAGACTAATTAATAGAGACTCACCAACTCACTTCTCAGCACTGCTCCTTACACTTACTTGCTCCTTACTGCCTGGGTAGGGGGGAAGAGATCAGTCATGTACCTCCAAAGGAGTTTCAAAACTGCTGCTGCTCTCTCTTAATAAAGCCAGAGTGACTAAAGACTTATCACCATCTAATTTATAGCTAATTATCTGTAGATTTCTATACAGAAACACATTTCCAGGCAGTTTCATACCCTGGTCAGTGTTACTTGCATTCTATAAGCAGATCTGTCACCCTACCACCAGACTATTGGAGTAATTTCTAACATAGCTTAAGGAGGATGAATTTTATAAAGAGTTAAAAAAAGCCAACAGACTACCTACACATTACAGGTATAACAGAAAATTCTTGGCAACCACACATGAGCTGTATTAAGGCAGAGAACAGAACAGGGTGTCAGAATGGCCCTTCAGCCTGAATAAAACTATGAATGCTGAAGAAATGGAATGATGGGAGAGCAGGTAAGGAGCAAACTTGAAAAAAAGCTGTTGTGCCTAAGACACCAGAAGAGATTAAAGCTTCACTATCGAGGTACTGCACAGCAACTATTCACTGTCAATGTCAACAAGTAAGGATAGTTTTAAAACATTTTCATGGCAATTTGAAGCTAAGCAAGAACAACAAAACAGCAAATTTGATGGTGCAGTTTTTAAATACCCTTGTCAGTAAATCCAGGTGCTCTGCACCCAACAAAATGACTACTAAGACTGAGAAATGGGAAAAATGGAAGTTTGGTTACTCACAAGAATTTAACACAAAGTTGACAATTCTAATAATAAATTCTAAAGCAATCTGTCTATTTTATGAAAAATTATGCATATCAGATTCTGCAGTTTATTTTGCGCATCAGCCCTTTCAGGTTATAACAGCAAGTTAACAGCAAAGATCTCTCTTAAAGTGCGAGTACAATCCTCAGTAGTATAATACGAGGCAGCCTTCATACTGTGTTCATACAAGCATACTCAGTTTAACTACAGCACAGCATATTACACTCAACCTTAACAAAAAGTAACAGTAGCTTGGTCACATAAATATTTGCATAAATACCACCTTTTTAATGTAAGCATTCTACTGTGTGTGATATCTTTAGAGTTTTGAAACTTGTGTGGATAATCTAGAAACAAGGCTTCCTTGAAACACATTCAAGTTTTCCTTCTATTTTATTATTTTATTCAATAGCACCTTTAAATGGAACATCATAAACCAGTAAAGAAGTGTCCACTCTTTGCAACTAGAAAGTAGTTGAATTACACACCAGCTTCTTTTTCCTCTCTGGGCACTAAACAGAAGTAGTTTAAGCACTGCATTAGGAAAGGTCTAACTAGCCATAAATAGAAACACAATTGAAAAGCTAAGTCAATGAATATTACACTAGATTTGAAAACACCTTAGTATTCTAGAAAAGTTGCAAGTATGCCACAAGGAGTTAATTTTCTCTCAGCTTTAACATCAAGCAGCATTAAATATTCTGCTGTCTAGAACATCAGGCTTTAGTAATAGATCCCTTATCTGAAAAATACAGAACAGTAATGGGCACAGCCTAATGAACAGTCTATTAACCCTAAATAAAGGTCAATTGATCTACAAATTTTATCACAGACAGACTTCTAGAGTGGAAATTGCTGTGAAAGATGAGTATCTATGCTAAAGAGCACCTGTTTTACAGGGCTATTACCTTGTCCAGGTCTTGGGGTTGCAGATGTTCCAGCAGATGGTAGCTCAGTCTCCTGCCAATTAATTATAAATAACATTATCTGAATGCTCAGCTCCATAGTACCTTTCATATAACATCAGTATCAATAACAAGACTCACCTTTCCACTTGATTCTGGATCAAACCTTTCAAGGATTAGTTTAGCAGTCTTGTATGTTTCCTTTTCCATTACTTCCTCAAGCTGGAAACAAAAAGGTTCCACACATCAGTAGAGAATTTTTCAAAGTATTTCTCCCCCACCATAGCACCACAGCCTCCCATTTACAAGCATCTTATTAATGTTACCAAAAGGTGAGGCTCATCCAATGAACCAGTAGCATTTTCAGATACCTGCAGATTTGCTGTATTCAATGGAAAATAAATTTTGCTTCCAAAAAGAGTTTCTGAACTCTAATGGACTACTTGTACTTAACAGCTTTATTGCAAGGAAACACCAAATATTGCTAATTGTTTACATATAATGAGGAGAATAATTACAAGCACCAACTTCAATAATGGAATGTGCAAAAATCTATCAGCCATCATTATTGGAAGTTATTAGACATGACAAGCAAATGACAGGCAATTCCTTAGATTTATTTCCTCATAGCACTTAATGCTATTAATTTAAGGAAGGTCGTTAGCCAAGTGCTTTACAGAATAAAGTCCCTGTGCCAATTAACTGCTGTCAGCATCGATTTTAGATTATTTATTAGCAGAAGCAATTAGCTTGCTGCAAATGCTGTGAAAACTCACTAACTAGAGAACAGCCATGGAATTTGCTCAAATGACTTTAAAGGCTAGATCTACATCTTTACAGCAATTCAAACTGCTTTTCAGAAAAAGGAACACGTTAAGAATTTAAATAAAAAAATTTACTGAGAACTATGCATACTTTAGGGAGTGTAATTAAAGCACTTCATTATTACAGCATTTTATTTACAATGCACTCAAGTGGCTTTATTGCTAATACACAGGCTTAATTAAAAAAAGTAATCACTAGTAAAGTATCATTTTAGTGGTTAACAGCCAACATCAGAAGCATCTTAACTTTAAAAGTGAGATAGTTGAAGTTATGACAAATACCTAATATGTATAGAAATTATAATACATTTTACAGTATCTTAAGCAGACCTTTCTAGATATGCTGACTAATGGCCATGTTCAGCTAAAAGTGGGGGCTTTGTTTGTTCTGAAGTTTGCTGTTGGCATAAACTGCAAAACTGAAAAGGTCAGTGGTCAAAAAATTAAATTCTCTCAAACTCATTTATCACTGCTAAAATAACAAATGGTGCAGGTTAACATGAATTTTATGCCATTATTTAGCTAGTGAGAAACTAAAGTTTCAGCCATTCTGCATATACAGTCTGTGGAGGAGTTTTACATTTTGACAGACCTCAGGATTACAAATAGACCTCAGAAGCTAAATAAAAATTCACTCCATTTAATGGCTACTGTGTATTCATTTAACACTCACTCCTCCACACATTTCTTGACGTTTGAGGCAAGGAATACTTTCCAGGCTGTTAATTAAGGACTGTTGAAACAAAAGGGAGTGAAGAAGGAAGTAAAAATCAATTTCCTAAACTTGTATTTCAGCATCACTTTGGAGTTAACCCACTAACTTCATAAAACAAATGCCACACAGTGCAATAAGAGCAGAATTAATGGCCTAATAGGAAAAATAAAGTACTTATTGCTTATAAAAGTAAAAATCGTAAGACAGATTTTTATATAAAGGGGTAAGGCTAGTGAGGTGAAGCTGCAAAGCAGGGAAGCATTAACAGTCAGTGCTAATATCTGGCCAGCAAATCAAAATTTAAAAAACCCAAATCACTTCACATCAATGAACATAAAATGCATGCAGTTGTCTGTATAGCCAAAAAGAGAAATAACCTTCTGCAGGACAAAGTGACCTTTCGGGGAGAGAAAAACCAGAATGCTCCACCATCACTCGACACTTTCTTTATCTAAAGCACTTCCTGCCACAGCAGTATTAGACAGTATCATAGCTATTTGTGGATACATAAGTTTTGCAAATACAGTAACATTATTTTGAAACATAATTCAACTCTCACCACAAGATTCAGATGTCGAAGTTATCCTTCACATTACACAGTTATTGGATAATTCAACGAGTTACTCTTCATATTTTGAAATTCATATATAGCTTTAAAATTCTAGTAAAGCTGAATCTGAACAAGAATTCAATATCACAACTGACTCTTTACAAATTTCTTGAAAATATATAGAAATTGTCAGGATTTCTATAAGCATAGCCACATTTCTCATGCTTTCACTTATAGAATATACTCTTCTAAAGTAAATTGCATTTTGGCTGACAATACCAAATAAAGAACCAAAAAAGTCCAAGTTTACTTACTGTGAGCAAATTAGTGTAATTACTAGAAGAAAGTAAGAGCCTGTGTAAAATTTAAATACTACTTCTATGTTTGCATAGCAGAGGAAAACTGCTTGTGTGCCAACACAGGAAGCTCACTGATGAATGTAAACCAACACACTGACTTCTGGAACATTCACCATCCTGAAGCATAATCTGGGAAGGGTTAACTTAACACCGAGCACTGGCTCACTAACATAGCAAATTGCTCAACACCTCTTCCTCTTTTTCTGTAATACAGTCTTCTCTGAGACCCAAAACTTTTCCTATAAAACCATTTTCTGCTTTCTGCCAAGGGCTAACTTGTAGTCTATCCTTATCAATAAAATTATAATACTGAGCAACCAGAATTACAAGTGAACTCTCTAAGAAAGTTAATACCAGCCTAATCATGAATTTCTCATGGAATTAATCAGATATTAAAAAAGAAGTATGGAATCACATTCTCTTCACATGAGCAACTGTATCAATGAACTCCTTCCCAACAGGCAACCAAACAGAATTCCTTTGGGAACAACATCAGTTGACTAAATTGAAAAGTAATACAAGTAATGTATTTTAAGCTTCTTGTAAATGCAATTTAGCAACCACAGACTTAAGTATTGGTGTGGTGCCAACCACTCATTATTCACCATACTACTATGTGAGTTCATGAACTGAGAATTACTTGGTATTTCAAATCCAACTACAAAGAGGTCTTTCTTTATGTTCACACAAAGCCATGACACTCATTCCAGTCCACCATTTAAGATATAACAGTACACATAACAGAAGTTTCATTAAAATCCAAAATAAATCATTTAAGTCACAGTAATCAAGTGTACTCTGAACAGATCCATGCCAACATTAAAACCACCAAAGTAACTGCTTTGCGTGAATGCTACATGAAAGAAATAATTCATTTGACCCATCGTCAGTAAATATGATTTTTAACTGTATTTTGAGTTTCCAACTGCATGTTTGCAGTACTCTAGCATATACCAGGTAGACAAAATGGAGCTTATACAACAACCAACTCCTCGCAGTGTTTTTATCACATATGAAAGTTATCAAAATATCAAAGGTTGTCTACACCTAGAATGCTGAAGACAAAGTTGATTAAAGAGTAATTACTTTAAGTAGCAGAACTCATATGCTGAATTTTCTTTCCCATTACTAACATAACTCCAAGACAGCCTTGAAATCAGACTAGTTGGGGGCTTTTTCCTAGATTAACAAATGCAACTTTCTAAACTCTTACCTGAAATGGCTAGGAAGTCTGTCAAAGTCTAATATTACACTTAGCCTACTATTCAGAGTAGCTGAGCAAGCTTCAGCAAAGTTTAATTCTAAAATTAGCAAGGTAATTACTACACTAGCTTCACGACTTTGTCCTCAGGCTAAGAATTATCCTATCTTTAAGACTGCTGTTCCAGGTAAACTCTCCACTAATTCCCCATGGTATCAGCTTGATACATGTCCTACGCCCTTGCTTTAATATGCTTAACCCTCTGAACTTGCTCATCTACCCATGTTCAGGCTTAAGGGCTGACATCCTCATTAACTGAGAAACTCTGAGGCCAAAAATCACAGCTAAAGAGTCACAAACACAACCACAGTATCCCTTATGATCAAGGAGGGAAACAAAGTTGTATCTTGAAGTAGTGCCTTAATTACAGCTAATTAACTTAATCCCTACCCCTAACTCATAACTCAACAAGCTTTAAAGTATTCACTAGGAAAAAAATATAAGACAGTCAGTTCTGTGAGAAATAAGTATTACACAAACTTTAAGTCAAAGTACAGGATAGACAATACTAATGGTAATTTCCAGATGAAGCATCTGTATTTGTCAAGTATTTTACCCACATGAGTATCCACATGACTATCACCAAAGCCAGAACATAAATTAAGCAGAAATTAATTTCTATTGAGCAGTCACTGCAAACCCACAAGGACATTTTAGCCAATGAGGAGCTTACACCATTTATAGGTAAGCCCTGTAACAGCCTTATATCCCTTCAGCATGCAAGTAATGTCTGTAGGGAAAAGGTGGGCCACATGACAGTAAAACACAAGTACTGTAACATTTTTCAAAAGGACAATTGTCTTCAGTATAAGATTGATCCAGCAATTAGGTAGCTGAGCTCCAACAAAGTGAAAAAGCACAGCTGTTTCAACAGGATCTGTGCCTAGGCAACAATTTGCATTACAAATAAACAGGAAACACATAATTTACTTACCCTAGATACTTTGAGGACCACAATGTAAATTTCTTAGTAACTAATCCTATTTGCAAACTTAGCAGCAAATCAGAATTCAACAGGGGAAAAAAAAAACCTCTCCCTCCCCATTATTTCACTTGATTTTTGTTTTGTTTTACTCAAAAGTAGGTTACTCATAGCCAAAGGCACTCCTTAGGAAGTTAATAAAACAAAACAAAATCAAATCTGAGTATTATCAAAACAAAATTTTAAAGAATGCAATTTTAACAGTGTTTTTATCTAAAACATGAATTATATTCTGTCTTGTTACCTGCATCCCCTTCCAGCTCATTTCAACATATTCTGTATCGTGTATAATTATCTAATTTTAATGCTTAATTGAATATCTTAAATTATGATGAACCTCCTGAGTCCATCTTCTGAGTAAAAAATACCAACACTGCACTGATTCAAGAAGTTGCAGTAAGTCCTCTGTTTCTGGTTCCTTGCTAGGAACCAGGCACCCACAAGACCACGTGATAATCACAGACTGTGAAAAATATCTGAGTTATATGTTACTGGACTTCCCAGAACTCAGTTTCACTAATCCTATTTAGAAGTTTGTCTTTAATGATTAAAGTTTGACTTGCATATATACTAATGGCAATTTATACTTCCAGATTTAAATTCCCCGTAGTTACACTATAATTTCATTATTGTTTACAAAGTATTTGTGCAGTTGCTTCATTTTTAACTACTCCTGGTTCTTCTACAGTATGCTGGTTTGATGTTTTGCATATGCAAAATACACATTTAGGTTTTTCCTGACTAATCTTTTATTCAATGCCTTTATTCTTAATTGCTTCTCACGTACAAAAATTCAGCATTACTAGTTCTTCTACAATAAAGATTTTCATGATTACAGAAAACTAAACTTAAACTGAAATGAAGACTTTACATTTAAGATTCCAAAAACTCTTTTGTTCTCCACTGCGCTTTTTCGGCTTCAAGAACTTTTCCTTGAACGCTACCAAATGACAATGTTAATTGGAAACATTAACTAATTTCAGTTAAGCAGTTTTCATAAAATAAACGTAACAATGCAGTTGTCATGCTCATTTGTTTCTTTCCCAGAAAATGTAAGCCTCTCAAACCCCTTTGTATCACTACTACAACCAAAGGACACATCCATTTAAATACTAGCAAATCTTCTACACCAAAGGACAATGACATCAGTAGGTTACAGGTTATCTTTTCTACATCTACATTTCAGAAGTGGTAAAACACAGATCATGACATAATACCAGACTCTTATGCAACTCATTTTTGGTACCTTTGTTGTGGGTTTTCTATTAATTTAGCTACCATGGCAAAATCCAGAAGGTATGAGGTGAACACTTTGGGCAACTCATTAATAACAAAGCCTCATAATACAATTTTTGGAGTTTTTGGAGGGAGGAGGAGTTGCTTTGGTGGGGTAGGGTTGGGGGGGCTGAGAGTGTTAGGGTTGTGGTGGCTTTTAAGTTTTGCCTTACAAGGCAGCTGAAGCCAACCATGTGAGAAAACAGCAAGCTTCCTTATGGAATTATTAAACAGAGAGGAAACAGCTTTCAGTGTTACAAACTTTGCAAAGAGGGCAAGTTATCCAAGACTTGGAACCTTTTCCATCCTAAATTTGTCTAAGATTAAATGTTGATCAAGTTTGGTGCAAATATGTGGCATACACCAGTTTTAGTGGACCATAGCAACCATTTTTTCTTGACATTTTACTTACTATTTTTTTCTTTTGAGATTTTAAATCTTCCAGCGCATCATCTAAAAGAAGAATATTATACATTAGTTTTCAAATATAAATTAAGATAATTTTAGCACACTCTAAACATTGACTTCGCCTTGTGAAATGAGGAAAAATTATGCACTGACCACTACCAACTCTACACATCAGTAAACTTTGTATAAAATAACTAGAGATTTTATGTGAAAATAAATCACTTAAAATGCTGAAATCACTTATAAATTATAGCCCACTGTTATCACTTTACAGTTATAACTATTAAAAAATTTTATGTACCATTTCCTCATTAAGCAAACCAATTCTAGCCAGTGCCCTGCTTTGACCTACATTAAAACTGGTAAAACAATGGACCAAATACATTTAATCTCATGAGTCAAAATACAGAAAAAAGCTTGAGGTCTAAGCATTAATATATCTGAGCACCAGATTTACTGGGTTCAGTATTTCCACATAAACCTCTTAACACATACTAGTTTCAAATGCCAGGTCAATTCCAAGCTTCAAAGCTCAATCTATTTCCCCCTTTCTATACATTCAGACTACAGCAAAACCCCCCAGTTTTGTAAGAACAGCTACCAGAAGGTCATTCTACTACTAAATGTTAAGAAACTGTTACAACAAGTAGGCACAGCACCTAACCTCTCTAAGAGGAAGAAGAAAGACCAAATGCATGTGGGATTTTCCTGGAAGTCAGTGTTTGGAGCTTGACACTCAAGGAAAACTCACTGTAATGAACCATCACCTAATGCAGAAGATACTCTCTCAACAAATTAGCTTTCTACTACCATCATTCACAGCAAGAAGATTGTAACAATAAGCTGTACAACTTTTTACCCCTTCTCAGCTCTATTGAACACCAGCAGTTTACCTATTTTTACCCATTTTTTTAGATTTCAAAGAAAGGAAAAGCTTCATACAACTATAAGACAAAACCAAAACCAACCAAACTAAATACACTTTTTTTTGTACCTTTATTTATTTATAAGTAAGTATCCTATACCATTTAAATTTACTTCAGGAAAACTGTTACTTAAAATTAAGGGAACAAATAATTACTAGCAGAATGCAGAAAATCCATTTTGATCAAATAAACCTCTTATTAAATGTCCACAATACTGAAACTGGCATGCACATATCCAAAAGGTTATTTTTTATGCGATAAAAGGGTAACTACAACTATCCGTATTTGTTAATAGGACATGAAAACAAGACCGTATTTAATACTAGGCTGGAGCACAGAAGCTGGACAATTCCAGAAAGTGTGCATCTTCAAATTAGTAAGGTTCCTTTCAATAAATTTTACATTTATATTAGAACGCAATCTCACATGTTGCTCCACACAGATTAACATCTTGAAATGTACTGCAATGCAGTGTGGTATCACAAAGCCAAATAAACAGCAGACTACAGCCAACTGTTAATGGCTGGTTACTCAAGAAACTGAAATTGCTTTTGCTACAGAAATGCCTAGAACATCTTCAGGCATAGCCTTCCATGAAGCAATGCAATCATTTTAAAGTGTGGGTGTTTCTTTCTGATCACTGTACCTCCTGTATTCAACAAGAACCTCATGAAACACCTGCCCCTTCTAATGTAGCCAAATGGCAATTACTGCAAAGTACTCTCAAGAAACTAATATATCTCATCTTAATTAAACCTACAGAAAAAAAAAGAATTCATACTAGAGAAGTCAATACCTGCAATATACCTCATTTCTTTTCTCCACGCTTTGGGACAGATCAGCCTAAACCTCCCTTAACAGTTGTTTGCCTGACCAGTCCTAAAAACTGAAATTCTATCATTTCTCTGCATCGCCTTTCCTGGAGTCTAGCTAAAAATTTTCTTCATTCACAGCATCATTCCCAAATCTGGTGTATACTGGTTATCCAGCACAGGGCTTTGTTGTATTAAATAACCACCTCCAGTGTCTCAGTATGTTATACTAACTTATCCCAGAATAAAAACTTAGTTTTGAGCAACTTGGTTGACAGTTTGCTCTCTCAGCTACACTTTCTCCTGCTTTACTGCTTCAACTCTACAGCCGATTTTTCTTTTTCAAACATAGGACTTTTATCTCTGAGCTAAAACACTTCATTTTTATCCAGTCTCTGGAACCACACAAAAATAATCCCTTTTGGCATGTTCTATCATCTACTAAACCCTTTAAACACAGGTTCAACAAAAGCACTAGACTTGCCTCTATGCTCAAAACAGCAATAAAGACATTTAAGCAAAATAGAAAAACATACTTTTTTTTCCTATTCAGCCATGAAATGCAAATCATTCATTTCACCTTAGAAATGAATCACACAGCACCATGGAATATATGGACAATTTTATTTCTACATAAAAATGTATGTTCTGCACTTGCATATCAAATACAAACATTAAGTTTAAGAAAAATTCTAAAAGTGATGTTTAACTTGTAAGCTGTCACAAATTAAATACATCATGCTGTTCTGCAAGTCATAAAACACAGTGCAACATTGAGGTTTTCCTGTATTATTGCTCACATCACCATGAGATATTGTTACAGGCTGGACTGCTTTCAAGCAAAGTCTCAAATGAATTCTAACTACTGCAGACAAGTGCCACAGATGCTGTTTTTAAATAGCATGCAGATTCATTCTAATGCAAAATTTAACAACTTTTTATATATATTTGAACACCTCCATTACTTTTTGGTTTTGTTACACGACTTCCAATTTTCCTTAGCTCTTAAAAAAAGCAGAAAAACACCTGCTTACACCTTTCCCACTCAGGAAAACGTAAGTATGCTTTGGAGAACTTGAGAGAGAAAAGCTATCTTGACAAATAAATTAGACACATCAGCTATAAATCTCTTCCCTTTTGTATAAGGATAACAGATTAAGACTGCTGGAATACTTGCGAGATGCAAGTATCAAGGGAACTACTACTATTGTTTATATTTCCTTTCCCCGTGCTCCCACTTCTACACCATATTTTATTCCATTACACTTTTGACACATGCAAAGACAGGAGAAAGTTAGCACAATTTTATAAATGAAGTGGAAGGTCAAGCAGTTTCCTTCCTGTTCTTTCATGAATTATGTGGTAGAAAAAAAGTTCAGCTCATACTACCCAGCATCAACTAAAAGGCTACTCTTGTCCTCCTGGAAGCCAAATGATCAAAGCATTTCCATTATCATAGCAAGCATCATTCTCAACTAGCTACATATTAAAAAAGCAAACAAACAAACACCACAAGGAGAAAGTACTTACTATTCCTTTCTGTCCGTTTGGAAAAGAAAAAAATGAGCAGTGTTCTTATACACCAGATTCTTTAGAAGACAAAGAAGAATTATATTAATTAAAATATATTACAGCAAACATTTCTGAAATCATTTAGCAAACAGAATACTTACCAGATGAGATTTTATTTTGCAAATACAAAGGACAGAAAACTTCAAACAGTATTTATATAAAAACTAAAAATTAAATCAGCATCTTGTCAACAAGACATCAACATTGCTCTAAATAAAATCGTATTTTCTACTACAATTGTTACTTAAGGCAGAAATACTAAGGCAGCAGCAGCAACATCATCACTTGCTAAAAAATGTTCAGCTGAAAATTACTTAGTCATCACTTCTTATTTGATACTTTCATAATGTATTTTTTCCAAAAAAAGAAACTTACCAGTTAAGGCCCAAAATTAAGGCCCCAGAGATTTGTGGGAAGAATTCTAATACCAACGAAAACCATGAGATACAGCTATTGTATAAATGTTCTCCCAAGCAGAATTAACTGACCTGAGTCCTAGTGATTTTAGAGCTCTAAGTCTACTCAGTTTCTGTAGGGTTTCAGCTGACTTAGCTGGAGCAGTTTATGTCAAGATAAACTGATCTATGACCATTTTACATTTGAAAGGTCTCTCTGCAATCATCAGGACTTCATTTGTTTTAAAGCTTAGAATTGCTTATAAGTATTAAGCCAATACATTTCCTGGTAAGTTATTCAGTCTAAGCCAAGGGGCAAACCTCATACATCAAGCTATTCCAAGCATCTTATTTAAAGCCCTCCTAATGTTAATTAAATAATAGAGCCTAAATTAGCAATGTTTCATCTAAGAAAAAAAAACAATCATAAAGGCTAGAAAGGTTATCTGACTAACAACATGCATAAGAAAGCACGCAAAAGGCTCTAAGATTTCAAATAGTTTTGACTTAATTCATAAGAACATTGTCTGTATTTATATAATGGTTGCCCAATTAAAAATGTCCTCACACATTAACAACACAACCCAAATTAGGCAAGTTAGATGATGCAACTGGAATCTGAGAGCAACCTATCCAAGGTAGGAAAAACAAAGAAGTTTAACTATTTCATGTTCAAAGGTGTGCTAAAATAACTGATCTAAGAATACAGGTTGATTTATCTGCTTACACAACACAAAACGTGTCTTCATAAACTACCAGAAGAAATAAGTGTTTACAGGGTTTAAATTGCCTTAAATATCTTGTTACACAGGCAAAAGCATTACTTCTTTTTTAATGTATGCCTTAGAGTCTTCTGCCTAAAGCTGTATTCTAAATATGGTAGGACACCATGAAATAAAAAAGCATTTCCACTTTAAGAAATCCAAGATGAAAATTTAATAGCAGACCATTTCAGACCAATTTTATCAAAAAAAAAAAAAAAAAAAACAAAAAAAAAAAAAACCAAAAAAAAACCCAAAAAAAACCAAACCAAAACCCACCATATTTCAGTGAAAATCAGAACACTCAAATTAAAACTAATTCAAATAAAAATCAGTTCAAGAAGAGCACCCTTCTAAAATGCTAACATATTTTTTCAACTGTTCCAGTATCTCAGCATACATTTAAAATTAATGAAGTTATATTCCTAAAACTTAACTTGCTCCACCAACATCAGTAACTTGCTGAGACCCTGAGGGACTGACCTAAGGCAGAAATAAGTTGGTGACTGACTGCAAGCTGGAAAAGGCAGACATACTCCAGTTTGATTAGGGCTGAAAAATCTCTAGAGCTATTACTGGGTGGCACCAGGCATTCAGCATGGAGTCACCTCTTGACCGAGAACAAAGACAAGCTGGCAGCTGCTTGCCACTCATATCTGCCAAAAAAAAGCTGAAGAGGAATAGCTTAAAGGAAAAAAATCTGATAAACAGTTGCAAGTCATAAGAGAACAACAATCTAAGTCCTAGTAAGCTGATATCTAAGTCAGAGTTTTACAGAGAGCCATCCTGAGAAAAACAAGCAGAATTGGAAGACAAACTAGAGAATTGAAGTCCAACATGTAAATTCAAACCACAGCACTAGAAGCCATCACCTTCAATAATAAAATTTCTACACTAATTCTAACACATCTATGCAAAAGGAGGCAGGTAATACTTCCTCTTTTACAAGCTTCTCTATCAGCATGAGCAAGCCTCACACACTAACAACAAAGACTTCAAAATGCTTGTCCTTAAGAACAAAATTAATTCATATTACTGCCAAAGATTAATTTGAGCTCTAATTTCTATATTAATCCTTTCCAGTCAAGATACTGCTGCCCATGTATCTTCTCCACAGGAACCCACAACAGCAGAGTATCAGTATATTATGCATAACAAAGTACGACATACAAAAAGCATCTTCAGGTTGGGGGTTTTCTGCATGTTATGCTGACCCACACTCATCAAACTTGCAAGGCCTTAAATATTTACTTTTGACTCTGCCTTTCAAGTCTAAAGCTAAGGCACCTATAAGCCATGCTTTCACACAAAGGTGCTGTACAAATACAGAAGTACTCATGATCATTTCAGCAAATTAGCAAATGCACTGTGTTCCCCGCCGGTAGGAAAGATGCTCAGCAGGCTGCTTTCACCTCCCTGATGGTCTGGAACAGCAAAGCAGCTGTTCAGTGAGGTGGAAGCCCATTTTATTACTTTTAGAAAAGTAGATTTCTTGGAAAACAAAAGCCACTCATCAGGATAAGCAGCCAATCAGCTCAGTGGAACAAAAATGTAGGCAATACTTCCTCCAGTTCACATACGATGAAGTCTGCATACCTTCTTGCTGAACAAAACAGTCAATGATTTTCCAGAAAAACAGCTAATTGTGTAAAACTGGTCTTCAATACACTTAGGGTGACGACCTTTCAAGTCAATTCTGTGTTAATAGCCACCTAACACATGAAAGTAAGTTTTTCCATTCATTTTTGTATTTTTCCCAGGCTTTATACACTACATTTTACGTGCAGGTGACATGCCTTTGGTTGCTTCCATATAGTAATGTTACTTTTCAAATTGCAGTAAAAATAAAACCCAAGATAATGCTCTTGTGCTTATACATTACAGCTGTTCAGATACAGCTCTCTAGCCCCAGTATAATTTGGACAAACCAAGTAACTTTAGATGCTATTATCTTTTGATGACAAGACTTTGTTCTATACTAAACCCAGACCCATGAGAGACATTCCCCTCAAAGAAAGTGTCTGCCTAACTACTTGAATTTATTTTAGAAGAAAAAATTCAGCAAGTTATGACATCTCAAGGATTGTCAAAGAAAACCCAAACCCCTGCTGAGATGTATTTTCCATCTCCTTTTATCAAAGAGACAGCAGTTACAAAATAAAAAGGCATATTTACTTACATCAATGGAAATGCAAAAAATGGAAGTGTCATTGTCAGCCTTGCTGTCCATTCGTCAGGAAGACACCACAAATATACAATTAAGCAAGTAATAAGGTAAAGAAGTGAGGAGTAGAGAAGAAGCCTTCCAACCCATAGTTTCTGTAGCCTCTGATTTTTTTCTCTAAATTCTTCTAATGTCTGTATTTCCTGCAAATAAACAGGGTTCAGCCTTTTTAGTGAAATTAGTAGGTAGTTTTACTAAGCTGCCTTGAACTGTTTCCTAAAATCAGCCCTATCACTTTGGTACTTGATTAGAAAAGTCAAGCACCTTTTTGATAAATGACACTACTAAGGTTATGATATGGGCCACTTGCACCTTATTAGCAATCAGTAAGAAAAGTCAAAAATCAGCACTTTTCCACATTTGTAATGCATTAGTATATTTGGGACAAGTGAAAAATACCAGTATCTTATGAATGGCAGTCTTCACAATCACATAAGTCACTACTAACCATACTCAGCATTCTAAATCTTTCATCAGGTACCTGTGGAATTTTAAATGCCTCTAACACTTTTTACTAACATGGGGAATTGCTGAAACCTCTCCATCACCTCACTTGTTTTCCTTTCAGTGCTTTCCTCACATTAAAAGTGAAATCCTAAACATCTGTATGATGCTTCCAGCATATTAGTAAGTGATGGAGCAATGCTCTGCTATGTGAACCATTTTGACTGGATTTTAAGTGACAACAGAAGTACTCGCACTTTCATTAAAAGGAAAACAAAAATATCAGCAGCATATTTCAAAACAGTTAATTTCCCCACAGAGTACAGACATCTGTCACAAATGCTGGTGAAAAATCACAATGGATTACTGAACAATCTATCCAGTTATTCTGCCCCTGACTTTACTTACCACCACTACAGTTACAACTTCTACATATAAAAGCATACATTGAAGCTTTTCTAATCAACCTGATGAATGGAACTTTGCATTAGTGACATTTTCCATTACATGGGACTTTAACCATTAGTTATAACTGAATTGTGTAATCAAGGCAGCTTAATATTCATTCCCATTTCAGGCTCTCTAAATAAATACTTGCCCTGTAGTTTCTCACTATCTATTATACAGTATTGGTATTTTATAAATGACTAAACAATAAGGGGAAAAAAGATAATTCCTCTGAAATGCAGAATCTCTACTACTGGAATAATTACCAAATAATTTAAAATTTCATTAGAGTATTTTACCTAATATGAGAGAAATACATGGACAGCAAAAATGAGGCATATTTCTAAACAAAAATCAAACAAAGCACCAAAAAGCAAACACATACCTTATCTATTTTTTCTAACACTTCTACAGTGGAAGGTTTTGCCTGCTTACAAGGGAAAGAACAAAGATATTAATCTCACTTTTAAAAACTCAGTATTTGGAGGATTACTGTACATTAACAGTTTCCTAACAAAAAGACATATTCATAATAGATTAATAAATTATCTATTTTACATAAAGGTAAGAAGTTTTCCTACTTTAATAGTGACAAATAGAAGGGACCATAATGAATCACTATTTTACAGCTGGCATTATTCTTAACAGAAGGCTCCTCTCCTACATCACAAAAAATGAAAACCTATAATGCATCTACAGCAATAATGAATGCATGGGTGGAAAGTAAAACAAGAACAGAGTTGATGAGTGGAAGAAATAGGCAAAACACAGAGCATATAGAGAGGAAGCCCTAACCTGAGTACTCCAGCTTTTTCTTACTATTCTTTCCATATAAGGACACATAGTATAAATAAATCATAAGCAACTGCAAGTAAGTGTTGCCATCTCCAATAAAATTCCTCATAGGAGCAACTGGAAATCCACCTTCTAGGAATCTTTCCTAATTTCTGAGAATTATCAAGCCACAATCTTTCCCCACCCTTCACACCACAAATTCAAAAAGCATAGCTCACAGTGAATCACCCTTGAAAGTGAGTTTCTACTATACAAAACTGACATTCCACCTAAGTTTCACCTGTAAAGGAGTTTTGTATGGAAGGCTCTGAAGCCAACTGCTAATAAGCAAAGGCAATTCTAGACTCAAACAACTCACACCTGCCAGGAGAGTAGTCAAAAACCTCATGCCCCTTCTTCCTCATAAACTCAGCACACCACTCAAGAACATACAAAGCAGTAAAAGCAGGTAAGAAGACAGACTTGTACAGGACTAAGAAGCTACCAAACTTTGTTAAAACAGACAGAAATGTATTCTGCACATATTCATTTTTACCTAGGTCACCAACTTCTCAAGTCACAGATGCTGCAGTCTCTATCCTAATGATGCACCACAAAAGTATTTAGATTTACAGAAAGAGTTAAAACTCTATTTTTCTAAGTTAACCAAGCCAGTGACAGACTGGTACTACAGAGGAAATAAAGGACAACAGCAGAGTTTCACAGCTTACTGATTTAGCAAAGAATGCTTTTAGTCATGATACCTCACTACTGGACTTTTAAGGGACATACAGGAAAAGTTTAGCACTAACATTCAGCCAGCATTAACAGCCAACATGTCCTAGTCTTCTAGAGTAAAGATTACTACATTGTTACACAATGTTACTTACCCTCCACCTTGAAATTAATCCACCCATCTTCTGTTCTGGACAAATGTTGGCAGAGCTATCAATCTTCTACAAGAATTCACAGCTAGAAATAAAGTATTAAGCACTTAGGAGCAATCTAACGACATAATCAAAGACTCTCAAATTCATTCCAACATCTTAAGAAATCAAAATATTGCATAAAGCCATAGTCTTGCTATCTACCTACGTGTTATTTTTAAATCCAGTTTTCTGATTCATAGGCCATCTTGTAAGTCAGTTGATCAGCTCAGATGTGGCCAAAGTCATTTTTATTTTGGAAATACTTAACCAGAAGGGAGTCCCAAAAACACAGGCACAAAGTAACTGCGAAAAGAGACACCAAAATGCTCCAGCAGAAAAACAATTATAAAAACTTAGTACTGGGCAAGATTATTCAAGATACTGATTTCCAGTTGTTTCCTCTGCTTCCCATAAGCATAACTCAGTGTTCCTTTTCAGCTGTCACTCTAGGCATTCAGCATTAACATCCTTCTGTTCATGAGAAAGCTTCTCAAATAAATCTACTTCCTTTTTATGCTCTCATCAGTAAGAATACACATGATAGCACTATTTTCTTTTGTATGCTCAGTTTTAAGTTCAAATAACCAGTTTCAAAGATTTCATCTGCTATACAAAAGCACTACATTGGCAGGTCTTCTCTGCACATCAAATTACACTAAAACAGTTCCAAAGCCGCAAAAGCAGCTCACCTCACCCTACAAACCTGGAACCCATGAACAACACTAATTTGATGATCTGGGTCTAAGTTCCTGAACTAAAATTGTAGCAACTTTCCATCAGAAGGTAGTTGAATCAAGGGACTTTGAACTTTCGGATGGCAGAATTTCTCTCCAGTCATTTAATTTACAAGTTTTTTATCTGTTGAACGAAAAAATAATCAGTTCAAAACAACCCTGACAGTAAACTAATACTCAATCCCAACCAGGGCTCAAACCTTTTTCATTCTGGAATGAAACACCAACACTTATTAAAACAAAGCACTGATCTAGCTAGACAGAATAATAATATGTAAGTGATTATTATCTCATTTATTAAGTTTCCTTTGGCCAAAAATGGAAAGGTATATTTCAATCCAAATTTGTTTTCAAATTGTCTGAGGCTGTTAGAACAAGTTAATATGTATAGGATATGCACTGCTCACTAGCACAAACACTACTGTAGTCTGGTAACCTCATCATCTTTTAAGAAAGCCAAGGACTTCAGAACTATAGGCCCTATTGGTTTCAGAAGTCAATCCTTAAAGATAAGGAAATCCATACTGGAAATGCCATGAAAATTAAGCTGGAACAGATGGGCCAATTAGCTCTGCTGCTGCCAAATTAGTACCACAAAGGGGTGAGATATGGAAAAAGCAATTACCCCTTGGACTCGAACAAATTCTCAAAATAATCACTACTGCAGCAACTCACCTCAGTAAAACAGCAGTCTTTTTTTTTTTTTTTTCCAAACCCAATCCAACACCAAGAATTTTACACACCTGTGACTTTGCAGATACAGGTAAGTTTTTGCATGGCAGGTATTGCAGTAGATCTGTGCATACACTTTCTTCCCAGATATTTCTACAGAGATAGATGGCTTTCATAGTGTTTTGCAATCAAGATACTATGTCAAATAGCCAATTGAGAAGTCTGTAAAGCTAGCACAAAGCTCGCAAATCTAGCTTGCTTTCCTAGCACTGCCACTGCTGTTAGGGGTGGACATAGAGAGACACAGAGATGCTCACACAGCCTTTGTGTGTGCCATTTTCCTTCAAACCATAGTTTGAGAACCTCTCCACTAGAAGTGTTAAAGGATCTTTTGGGAATAGGTCATCCATGAGCTATTGGTGACACTGACTTATATCAATAACACATTCACAGAGCTATTGCTACGCAAGTTTTTTTAAATATCTGGCAAATGCTCAGAAGAGAAACAGGTCTGGCAAGTGTCACTTACACATGTGATTTTACAGGAGCTATGATGACGACAGGCTTTACAGATGCTGCTCTGCAAGTCTATAATACTACCAAAACCCTTCCCCAAAGAGGTATTAAAGGATTAGGGCCACTAGATTCACATTTGCAGTTTAGTCACTGAATCCTCAGTGAGGAGATGGAGAATCTTCTATGATTTCCTTTTTCCCCTCTCTTCTTTTTGACATGACAACACAACTTGTCTTCAACTGCTTCAAACTCTCCTCCTTCCTCGCCACTCCACATACCCACCACTAATATCCTGCTATTCATGGCAAGAGATCTTCCATATGTTCTGCCTTCCCATTCCCTAACCAACGAATTATTGCATAGCACTTTTCCCTTCTGAAGGCTGCATTCTAGCACAGAGCTGTGCATGCCACTGACTAAGCAGTAGTGCAGTTGAACTTATTTCCACGTCCATTATCACAGATTCAATACACAAGTAAGACAGCTGCAACATGTCCTAGGCTTAAAACAGACAACAGAATCGTTAAAAACACTGAACAGAGAATCTTAAGAAAACACTACTACCAATTTTGTTACCTGACTCACTCAAGAAAAAAATAGATAGCAGCTCTTCTACTTCCAAAACATGTACATTATTTATTTAAAAGCAGAAGTGCCAGACTAAGAGACCAGAGCAGAAAAAGCTTCTCTTTTGAAAGAGGCATAAATCCACGAAGTCATCCACACCCATCCACCCAGGTGGAGAAAATAGCTTCATGATCTCATTACACTTTTATCAACTCAGTCTCAAATTTCTTCAGGCTTGTTAATGTTTTAAAGGTTAGAAGTTCTCCAAAAACTCAGTCTCCTAAATAAATTTCAATAACTGACATGCTGAAATTCAAGACTGAGAAACATCAAGGGAAGACATATTAAAAGAAAAAAAAAGAAGTTAGCAACTCATAATCAAGGCCTTGCATACAGACATACAGAGCTCTCCCTTAAAGGAATGGGCAATGCTTTTTAAATGGGTGCTTCTTGCAAACTTAGTGACTTCACTTTATGTCAATATTTTTTAGATATTTACCATTACAAAGAACACAAGTTCTACCTTTCAAATTGAATCTCCAGTTCTGCTCAGAGTTCTCTCACAATTTACTGACCTCAGAAACTTCCACTGGGACC
Source organism: Corvus kubaryi (assembly GCF_017639235.1). Taxonomy (NCBI): domain Eukaryota; kingdom Metazoa; phylum Chordata; class Aves; order Passeriformes; family Corvidae; genus Corvus; species Corvus kubaryi. The sequence continues at coordinate 63,822 of NW_024582043.1, forward strand.
ATAAAAAGTTTCTCCAGATGAGTGCCACAGACAAGGAAACAAGCAAAACCAAACCAGGAGCATCACCCACCACCTACTGCTGGCCTGTCCCAGGACGCCCCAGCTACAACAAAATACTGAACTTTTTTCCATTTAAATTTCGTTTTCAGCTGTTTCTGTCTGGAAGCATCCCACAGAGGTCCTATGCTTTGTAAAGCCTTAATTAAAAAGGCAAATTAGCTCCCACACGGACCGCAAAGCGAAGGAGCGAGAAGTGGGCGGGTCAGGCGCTCTTTTTTGAAACCCAACCCCTGGCAGCCTGCGCGAGGGGCCGCCAGCGGCCGGGGCCCGGCGGCCAGGGAGGGCGGCGGCAGCAGCCCCCGGCTCCTCGGCCCGCCGGCCGGGACAGCCCACGGCGCCGCCACGCCCCCTCTTCCGGGCAGGGCGCCCGCCGCCCTTCCCCGCAGCCGGGGGCTTCCTCCTCCGAGGCTGCACCCCGGCCCGCCGCCGCCCCGCTGCCGCCCGGCTGCCCGCGGGAAGGG
>NW_024582044.1:0-25687 GCF_017639235.1 Corvus kubaryi
GGGGGGGCGGGCGGCGGCCGGGGCGGCATGGGGGGTGTGGGGCGGGGCTCCGCTCCGCTCTGTGCGGTATCGTACCCGGCGCTCCGAACTGTACCGAATCGTAGCCCACTGTGCCGTGCCATGCCGGGCAGCCGCTCCCGCCGCGCCTCGCGGCCCGGCCCCGGCGGTGTCGCGCTGTCCCGAGCGGCGCCGCCCGGCCAGGTCGGAGCGGGCGGGTGTCGGAAGGCGGTCACCGGCGGTGGGCCCAGGAACGCTGAGCCCGTCTTCCTGCGGCTCTCGCTGGTCCCTGTTTACAGAAAATAAAGGTGTTTTAACGCAAAAACCTAGGAACGTGAGGGTCAAATGATCATATGGAGGTTTGCAGGCCTCCTGGCACTCGTGTTCAGCCAATGAAGCAGTGCTGACAAAGAGGCGCCGTGCTGGATGTCCCCTTGGCGTCACAGCAGAGGGCTGCTCTCGCTGTCCTCTTCGTTCCAGACGGCAAGTGTTGAATATCCTTGGAGAGAAACAGAACTCTGGGTTTCTTTAAATCGCATTACTGTAATAACAATGTCCTCTCCCTTGGTGCTCTGCTTTCATCAGTTTTCTTATGTCGCTGACACCCGTCCCTTGCCTCATGCTGAGAGGACGCAGGAACAGAGAGTAAATACTTGCTCTGTTTGCATTATCTTTCTGATGTGCCCTGTTCAGAAGTTTTAGCACTTTAGCAATTACACAAGTGGGTGCATGTGCACAGATGTGGAAGAAAGTCCAAGTCAAAGTGCCTTGTAGTACAAATTCCTATGCAAAAGCTGTACACCTTCAGCTGACCCTGCATTGCTGAACTCGTATGTAACAGTGCATCATAATACAGCCTATAAATGTTGGGTTTTTTCCAGCTGTGGTACATTGACCCTTGTCAGCAGGTAAAGACTCACACATCCTCCTGCTCCTTCCCTCTCAGAAGATGGGGGAAATACTAGGAAAAGTCAGAGAGCTCATGGGTTGGGTTAAAGGAAAGTTTGGTAAGTGAATGAAAGAAAAAAAAGTGATGCAAGGGAAATAACTAACCACTTTCCATAAGCAGACTGATGCCCAACTAGTCTTCAAGCAATTGATGATTCTGGAAGACAAACCCACATTCTTATTCTGCAATCCCAGATTTATTGCTGAGCATGACATTATGTGGTATGGAATATCCCCTTGGCCAGTTTGGGTCTGCTGTCCTGGCTGTTTCCCCTCCCAAAATTCTTGCCTACCCCCAGCCTACTCTCTAAGGGAGCAGAGCATGAAAAAGGTAACGCCTCAATGCTGTGCAAGTTCTGTTCAGCAATGGCCAAAGTGTTGCTGTGTCATCAGTGCTGTTTTAGTCACAGAATACAAAACACAGCAGCATATGGGCTGCTGTGAAGAAAATTAACTTGACCCAGCCAGACCCTGTACGTTAATTTTAAAAATCATTCAAACTCAAAAAGAATAGCCAAAGCTTTTAGGCCAGGAGAGGGCAAAAAAGATATCCCACCACCTGTCCAGGCAACACAATCAGCTTCAAGCTTTACGTAGGAGAGCTGCTGAGTCTGATCATCTGCCAAGCATTTGTTCTTAGTTTGGACATTGGGAAGTTGATTCTTTTAGCTCCCACCAGTGCTCATTGTGAACCTTGCTGCTCTACATGATCAGATAGTTACAGTACCAGGTAAGTAACAACTTCAGCTGAGAATCATGGTTTAGGACTGGCTTCAAGACGCTTCATTCAAATCAAAATAATGGTGGTCAACAGAGAGCCACTGACCCTACTGGAAATACTCTGCTATCGGTTACAGAGGTCACCTACATATGCAGCTTCCTTTTTCTCATTGAGGCCTAGACTGTTCCTTCCTTTCCAAGTGGAAAAAAACTCAGTGACTGAGCCTCTCCTACTCTTCAGGTTGCACTCTAGAGCAACTTCTACTTAAATCCTTGTAACAATTAATATTACTTTGCTGAGAGGATATCTTTCATTCTTGTTTCAGATCAAATGCAGCTGTAGTCCACTTCTGACTTTGATACTTCAAAGTGGTGTGTTGCTGGAGAGAGGCTGATTTAAATCTTCATCTTTAAGCTAACACATTTAAGTGTGCTGACATCTTTTTCCACGGTCTAGCAGCATATCCACTTAAAATAAATGCAAATAATGAAGATACCATGTTTAAAGGCCTCTGAAAATGCTGCAGGCAACACTAGTGTCTCCACGAATCTGCCTCATTTTTTGCCTTTTTTTTTTTCCCCAAAAATGTCATAAATACTTTCAAGTCACAACAAAATTGAGCCCTGATTCAGGGCTGAACCAGAGTTGTGAAGGAGATCCCAAACTCTACTTCTGTCCTTGGAGCCTTTTGCAGAGCTTTTTATGCAGGCCTCCACCATGAAGTTCTAATCATTGCTATTCAGCTATGAATCTATTTAACTGGTCATTTAAAAAAGTATTATTAGCTACCATTACTGAGCTTTACATGCAGACAAGCCTCTCATCTGGGTGATGTTATACAATAGCATGCAGCTCCCTGTTTGCTTAAGCACCAAGATATACCTAAAAAAAAGAAATTATGCCCATGTAGCTGCTGAGGATAATAAAACTGAGTATAAAAACATAACTTTGAATCAGCCAGCTTAAAATTTTCATTAATCTGGTTCAAAACTGCCCCCTACAGAGTATTTAAAACTCTTAAATAGATTCCCTTCAAAATCCTTCATTATCAGCAGGATTAGTGTTTAACCTGACTTTGCATAACCACTCTAGCAGCAGAGTACATCTTCAGAATTTTCCCCAGCATCATAGGCAGCATTTAGCGCTTTCAGTCCCTCTATATGCAGAACACTAAACAATCAACTTATTTTAAAAATCAAACAATAAGCTTCTTTTAAAATGTTTTGGTCTCACACCCTAAGACTGCTGTTGAGAAGAGTTTTTCCATGGTAGCATTTGTAGCATTCCTTTATTTTAGTAATATATGTAGCCTAGTAGACCAATTTATTTTTCTAAATAAGTGTATGGGTCTGTACATCATTTGGAAAATGCTGTCTGGTTAAGAGAAACTTAGTGTTGCCAAATGGTGTTTACTTGAGGTTTTTTCTTTAAAACAGACTCTTTTGGACTTCTCTGGCTGGTGAGGCCATGTAGGTGCTGGGGAATTTTAGATGCTGAAAGAGAACTACTGTTTACTTTGCAAATGGAGATGTGATTGGAGCAAATGAAGGTATGTATATAGCCTGAAGATCAGGAACTTCACTACCCATACCACTATGACTATGCTCTGTGCCATCTCACCATGTTTTTCACTTCCCAGTTTTTGAGGATTAGGTGCTGCTGCACTTTGCATTGTTCAGACTGAAGCTGGGGTACTGTGCTCCACTTATTTTGTCTGCCTTGGCCGTTCTGTGCTCACTGCTGTACACCACAGGGGACTCCTGAAGAGCACAGCTTCACTCCGGGGCACTTCCTCATGCCCTGTGGGCACCTCAGTGATTAAAGCAAGCCCAAGGTGTTAGGGACACAATCCAGGCTTTCCTTGCTCTGCTCTCGACCTGCAAAGCCACTCTACCACCACTGGTGGAATAAAGGTGGTGTGGGGTTTGGGTGGCTGCAGCATCCTGCCATCCCATCCTCAGTGGAAGGTACCACAGCCAGTGGTGTTAGTGGACACCAAAATTTAATCAGGACAAGAATGGACGATGTGTCTCAAGGCCTGGAATCTGTTTTCTCTGCATCTTGAGCAGAATGAGTGCTTGCTGATATTTCATAAATGACACACAGTAACTGGCAGACATTTTTGAATGTCCTATGTAATTCAGCTTGGGGGAAAATAGAATTATGTTTATGTCTATTTCATTTATAATATATTTGGAAAAGTAATATAGGAAGAAATTCTTTTTTACCGATGCAAGAAAATACGTATGTAATTAATAACTTTTGTGTGGGCGTATCTGTAGTAAAAGTCACACCAAAGCCTCTACCCAGCTCTTAACTGATGTGACTGATTGTGATGACTCCAGACTACTTTCTTGTCTTGTTTTGTTGCAAGTCCCAGTTAGGACTGAGACTGTGAAAAGAGCTAAAGAAAATAGTTTATATTACAAGGGACAGATAGAACCCTAGTACGAGAATTGCTGAACTAGAAAGAGTTGAGGCCTGAGGGCAGATATAAATTGGTACCTGCAAGAAAGATTAAAATTGGATTAACCAAATGCATAATGTTTAATTTTTGACATTCAAATTACTTCAGAGCATACAAAAAAGGTGGAACTCCCAAGCTGGGGTGACTTCAGTGGCATATTTTGACAAGATGTGCTTTAAAAATGTTCCACAACAAGAGCACTGAGAAAGATATAATAGTTTTGATTTAATTTTTCATATGTAATAGTATATGCTTCTTTTGATGTTCTGATCCAGCTGTAGTATTTGGAGTGTCAGATGTCTGTATTCTTAGAGCTGCCTCCAGTTCCCTGAGCTTTTTGGTATTTCATCATATATGGCATTTGGATGCTCCATTGCTTTCATTAAGTTCTTTGCATCTGATTCTTGCCAAAAAATTATTACCTCAAAAAGAAATATATAGTCCATCAGGTCAAAAGATATAATTTCAAGTAAAAGGCTCATATAAAAATCTCTTAGCAGTTGCATACAGTCACCAGAAGAAGCCAAGAACAACTTTTCCACTCCATAAAGTATTCTTATTGTGATTAAGGTCTTTGCTTTTGGTTAATAATATTACTATTATTACTACTTACTTCTGTATTGCTATGGCAACTGTTACTGTTGCTATTGTTACATAACTAGTAATTAATAACTATGTAGTTATTTATTATTACAATTGTTTCTATTATTATTTCTATGGTTATTTTACTGATTATTGTTCTGTCACAAATGTAAACATTTAAAAGCATTAAATTAAATAAATATCTTTCTGTCTTAATCCTCTTGTTTGATACCCTTTTCTCTACTTGGAAGACAGTCAAGTTTAAAGTAGACATGAGAGGTTCTTCTTAATTTGAGTACTATACATCTCTGACAATATGTTTTGGAACATGGTTAAACTTTGGGTTATTTTTGTGGCACAATGAATTAAGCAAGTGATTTCTTATAAAATACTGAAGTGAATGTGTTCTGTCATTAAGATCTCATGAGCAAACAGAAGAAGCCTAGTGTGAAATTCTCACATGAGAAGGAGAAAAATGGTTTTACCTCTATTTGAGATCAGTCATGCTTCGAATCATATATGAAATTTTAGAAGCAATTATTATATACATGTAAGTACATTCCCTTCCATGATGGGCATGACTTCAAGCTTCTGACCCTTAAAGGCTGTAATGAGTAATTTATGTTTATAGTTATAAAAATTACTATATAAACAATAACTCAATGTTCTGTAAAAAAAACCCATACTAAATCAATTTTCCCTAGTTTCCAAATGAAAGCATGATTATTCTCATTAAAAGTATTTGAGCTGTACTAATACCTAAGTCAGTTACATTTTTGCTTCCTGGAGCAGCTTGCTCTTTAAACAAATTAGAGTTCTGATCCAACAGGATTCCTCCTATTTAATAAACATGTAAGTACATCCTTAAATTTTATTAACATCTATTTCCTTGAAGCTAAATAAAATAAAGAATACTTTCCAAAAGCCTTTTAAATATGGTTGTGCCTACTGGGCAAAGTTGAAACTACCCCAACAAAATGAGGGCCAAATTATTAAGTAATTTGAATGAAACTTCTGTTGACCTTAAGAGGATTTTTACTTGATTAAGAATAATGGAATTTGGAACCAAGTAAATGTGATTCAAGGGCTGAATGCGAATGTGCTGTTGTTACTGCAGGAAGCTTTCCTTCCAGGGCACTGCGTGTGTGTGCAGAGCACAGGCAAGTGGAGGAAGAGTGTCCCATTTCTGCTCAACCTGACTGCATTTTAATGCTTTCTTATTAGTCAAGCTGGAGGAGACAGGCAATGAGAAGGAAAGTTCTAATCAGTACATATATTTTGCTTTTGATAACTGTTCAAATGGTAGATAGAACATTACCTACAGTAAATGCAGCTCATACATACTCCTGATTGTTACAAAAGCTTACTTTAATGAAGTATTAAATTTACATATAAAATTGTTTTCAGTAAAGTATGAAGAACTGGGTCTGCTAATAAGCCTTGTTCTGGTTGGAAACCAAACGGAACCAAGAGTCCCAGAATGCCAGAAATAGGACAATAAATATTTCTGGCACAATTTCAAAGGTGCATAATGCCAGACACAGGCATGTAAAACTAATGGCAAAGCTCTACAGAGATTATAAAAGAAATAAAATCACAGTTCGTAATTCATATAATCATGTTAAATAGCAGGCTTATAAACCAATTCTTATAATAAAATCCACATGTAGAAGTATCTGTGGTTTCATTCAGTTAAAGATGACAAATATTAGGGCTCCCCTTGAAAGCAAATATATATCTTGCAAGCTGAAGGACAATGAGCAGTTTCTTTGTGTTCATGTTTCATGGTATAAACTCCGCTAGTCTTTTCACATGTGATTTTCAAATAACTTTTCAAAGAATGTGAAATTTGAAAGTGTTCAGAATTTTTGAACATATTGCAGCTACTGCATATCCTTTACTATGACTATTACTGCTTCAAGTTTACATAATTTAAGATCTGAAATTACAGTCCCGTCACATGCAAAACTCCCAGGCAAAGTGATTTTCTCATAGTATGTCATACTAATAAATGTCTGAAACAGAGCTTGAATTAATTGCATTAGAAGCGTATCAAAAATATTCCCTTTCTCAAAATAAATTTATTTCATTAAATGCATATAGAAGTTGGACAAAAAAGAAGAACTTCTACTGTGATCACTCCAATAATTTCAAATTATAGTATTCAAAATCATTCCAAGCCTCCTTTGGCTATATAGAGGTGCTTAGATGAATTAATGTGTCTTGAATTTTAAAAGCACACTTGGGAACTGGCATTTCAGAGCAATGTGTTGGGTCTTCATTGCACATTTTTGGGGTACTCTCCACATTCCAGTTGTAAACGGACCCATAATCAACCAGTGGGCCCATAATCAACCAGTGAAAAACAAGGCCAGTGATAAAGGTGTTATGAGTCAAAGGTAAAATGCAGATGAGATGTGGGGGAAGAGAAAAATTTGAAATTAAACTTTAGGATTTTAGGCAAAGTAAACCAGAATAAAATGCATTAGAAAATGCTCATTTTCCAGGAGAAGTAGTTGAGAATAAAGGGAGTTACTAGAAAATACAAATAGCATGTAGTGCAGTATAGGACTTTTGTTTTAGGGTAAAATATGTTTTTTTGTTAGGTCTAGGTTATTTTATTAAGTGATATACATTTATCAGTACTAGATCAGTTCTTTCATGCCAGAAAATCAGAAAAAGTTACTGTAATACATTTTATGCTTGTCAGTGACTTAAATTCTTTATGAAGAACAGTAGTTTTGCACATTAATTTAATTATCTTCACTTTAAGACAGATAGGTGCTAATCTCAAACCCATCAACCTATTAAAGTACAATGAAAACTTTGTTGCTTTCATTGTTAGCTGCCTGTCTTAGCAACTTGTTTTTCAAATCATCACAAGCTCCCTTCATTTTCACAGAAGTTCTAACACCATAGTGCACTGAGAAGACCTGTGAAAAATAGCAATATTTGGCACATTGTTAATTAAATAGTATTGTCTTATTGATGTCTTCTTGATGGATGCTTTTTGCTTCTTTCCCTATATATAAGATATAAACAGTTTGGTGCTGTCTCTGTTTTATGCTTGAATGACCTATGGCTAGCAAATTAGATCCTAGGATTCCTGGGAGCTTCCACACTGAAAATATCCCTCTCCTATTTTATAATGTAGTAAGTTATATCTCTCTGATATATGCATTGACAAATTATAGGCTTTCCTATTTGAATTGTTTGCTTACTCTTTGATTTACCAAGAAAACTTTCAGAAATGCTTCAGGTGGGATACTGCAAGGGATCTGATTTTCAGGAAGTGCTAATTGCCTAACCTTAGAAAATCAAGGGGATTTAAATGTCAGGAGCAGAGGAATCCATTCATACTTGCTAGGTATTTTTTTTTTATCTTGACCTATGCATCCTCCTGGTTTTGTCTAATTTTAGGAAAATAATTTCTGAGGTATGTAAATTATTTTCCCTTTTTGTTGTAATATAGCTTAAAATTAACAGTCAAAATAAATCATTACATTATTGCTGAGAAAAGTGCAGGCACCACACATATTTCTAACAATCTATAAATGCATTCCTACAAACTTGTTTATTGGATAAGTCTGGCCATAAATTGGCCGGGACACAGAACTTTATATGAAAAAAGCAGAACATTGAACAAAAACGTTATATGTCCATGGTATTAGATTTAAAGTAAAGTAACCACAAACTCCTAAACATGAATCCCAAAACTCACAGTCTTTATAATGAAAGGAAAAGACCACATCATATAACTGTCTTAGCTAGGCAATTCGGCATTTAACTTGTTTATTTTTCAGTTAAACAAAATCCAAATATCTCCGGGGAAGACAATGCTAATAACAAACATAACCACATAAGCTTTGTATAAGAAGTCCAATTTTAGCTTTAGTAGGGCCTATCAAGTTGGAAATTGTAGTAAAAATCCAGTAAAACTTAATCAAATTCTATCACATGGATAGATTGGGCATTTTGTTTTTACCCAGTTTGCTCCAGAATTTCTGGTCTGATCCTGAGTCCTGAAATACTCGCACGTTCCTTTGACAATATTCTTAGCTTTGTAAATAATTTACCATATTCTTAGTAAGGAAATTCTATCTTAATAGAAGAAATCCTGCTTAATGAGCCCATTAGAGAAAATGAAGTATATTTGCATTTTGTTTTTCTGGTGATATTAAAAATTTTCTTGAGTAAGTGATTCCCTACTGGTATAGCTGTTCTTGATTTCCATAAGAGAAGGAACAGCCTACTCATGGAATAGACACCTGCAGCCTACTGGTTTTAAAACTCTTCTAAGAGACTGCTTTAGCAGAAAAAAGTATGTGCATTAGTTAATTAATTAATTAATTAGTGTATATCTATAATACTAATACTATATCGTAATTTCTATATAGCTATAATAATTCTTTGGTTTTCACACTGTACTTAACTGCTTTTATTACACTGGCATCATCTTTTGTTCCTTAACACATTCTTTCCTCAGTTTAGAAATTATGCTTTCTCTATTCTTTGGGTGTTGCATGAAATTATACCCTAATCTTTCATCAGTCTTAGTGGGATATTTTATCTGCATCCTTCCCCAGAGTTTATTGGGGTTCTACACAGTGGTAGGGGTCCATAGCTAGTGCAGGACTGAAACCTGGTAATTCCATGACACACATCTCCTTAATTATTTGACAATTTTAATCTATTCTTTCAACTCTGGCCCCTCACAGTGTTTGAAGGCTAGCAGAGTTGAAAGGGGACATATGCTTTCTATTTATCTTTGCTGCTGCATTATCTGAACTGTGCATTGGTCTAGGAGATTGTCCAGTCCACCTAATTTTGTAACACCCATGCCTTCCAAAGCAACAGCTTGTGTTGGGTGATATAGTGAAGAAATTCCAGAGATTCTGACTTTTAGGAATAGACTACTTGAAGCATTAAATGGAGGCACTTAGAACTGAAAATGTTAAACATGTCAAAAATGGAAGGCTCCTCACCTCTAAAGTCTCCTTTGGAAATTTAGAACTTTCCTCACTATCTCGTTGCTTTATTGAAAGGTTTTTTAGCTATTAACTTACATCACATTGCATACTTTTTCACTTTTTGAGCTAAATTTTGTCTTCAGATGAACTGAAGATGGCTCTTTGACTTCAGCAGAATTTCGTGCAAGGACATCTACAACCTCTATTGTACAGCGCAAGGCTTCTCTCTTGCTAGGAATCACAGAACAAGCCTTTCTAAGTTTCAGAGAGATCCTAGAGGAAGAGCTGCCACCCTCATTCTTTACCCCAGATCTCAAACAAGAGAAAGGGCACTTCGCTGGTGCTCATAATTGTGACAGCACTCATGGCACATATATAAAATATTTTCATTTCCAAAGGGGTCTGTGTCTCATCTACTTACACGTCCACCAACCAACAGTTCCTTCAGCTCATATTACATCTCCCAGAAAGTAATTTTGTATAACTATGACAACACACGGGAGAATAGGATTAACAGAGATTGGAACCCCTTCACCACAGCCTCGAAACCAGACTGGTGCCATCAGACCCATGACACTGGTCACCCACACTGGGCCTGAGCTGAACTTGCCCTGCTGTAGCCAAACACTACAAGGGAGACTTTAATTCCCAGCACATGGGAGAAATCACTTATCTAGATGTCAGAAAGGGGTATATTATGAGGAGTTGATATCTAATTGATTGTATTTTTTAATCTTTGACATGAGAATTCACCCGGCTGCGTCCAATTAAGAGCAGCAGTTCAACATAATAGGGTGAGGAACTTTTAATGGGTGTTTATAGGTTAAAAGCATCAACCTCTCTTTTAAATTAAAAAAAAAAAAGTAGAAGAAATTGTAATTGCTAAAAGATAATTTGAATTCAGAATGCCCTTAGAAGAGGAAGATCTGTTATCCTGGAAGCTTCAAAATGCTAGGCCTTTGGAAAACCTCTGTGTTCCAGTGTCACCAATAAGGAGGGTGGGAAACTGCCCTTTAAAATTTTACTCTGAGAAGAAAGAAAACAAGTCGCATTAGCATTTTTTAGCTGCTTGATAGGTTAAAAACATTCCAACAAAAGGATCTAGATTGAGGTATGTGAGGCAAAAACAAATATTTCTCCATAAAATGGCTACACTAGCATAAAGAGAAATACATAGTAGACTCAAGGTGGGAATTTAGGGAATAGTATTTTTACTTTTTAACAGGAAATACTGTTTAGGCGTTTTATATAGGGGGTTCTGCATTTGAGAAGGGATAATTTGCTCTAAAATATGTGGGCAACCAGCCTAAATTCTCTAATTGAGTAGTTTGCTTATAACCCCAGGCCATTAGGTGAATGTAAACTATTACAGGCTTAGTAAGAAAATAGTCCCATTAGGATTTTTGTATTTGTATGTGGTTGTGGGTTAGTGTGACTGTTTCCAAAAGGATGGATTAATGAAAAGGTCTTTTTTTCTGAGTTTGCAAATACTCACACTCTTTGAAATACCACACTCAAATTAAGCTGAAAAGCTCTTTTTTTCTTCTTCTATCAAAAAAGCAGATCAAGGCTTAGCTATTAGTTTCAGTGTGAGTTATCTAGGATAAATCACAGGTATGTTTGCAACCTTTAGAAAACAAATATTCCTAATGAAATAACTAATTCAGGTTTTTATCCGTATTTCTCAAACTGTCCTTAATTTTAAGTGCCAGCCATTAGTGCAACAAAAATTGCCCTCTGGGAAAACCATGGTCTCTCTGGAAGTGTTTTTAGCCTTCATGCTTTGTATGTGTGCTTCAATTGCTACTGTTAAGGTATCACACACGCTGCTTGTAGACTCACATTTCTATAAGGAAGGAGACAACTTTATGTGCAGCTTCTTTTATACTACTAGTATTAAATCTTGTACTTTTCGCTACATAATACATCTCTCAGTTGAATAGTCTATTGCTTTTCCTGTTCCCAGGCAAATTTTAGTCTATTATTTTTTTTTCCATGGCCACTCCATATACATAATATAATAAGATGTTAAGAAGAAGAAACATATCTTCAATTAAAAGTAATTGTAACAAATGACCTACATATAAAGACATTAGAAGTAAGCCCTAAATTCATTGTCAACTTTCAGCATCCTGCCTCCTTTTCACCAAAACCTGAGATCCAAGAGTTATGAGAAACTACAAAGTCTATGAAATGAGGAAAGTCCTGTAATAGATTTGATGCAGGAAAAGATAAAGTACTTGTGTCAATGGTGCCTAAACATCAAGGGAAAAATGTGATGACAGAGACAGGTAATTCCCCAAATGAAATCAAGGAGGGGTGTAAGTAGCTCAGCATCCCTCGGACTCTAGAAAATATTCACCTAGCAAAAGAAATGCCTGATCTGAAGACTGTTGCAGTGTTCATAGAAGTTGACCAGTTTATCAATACAGTAGGGACTGTAATGTTTAAAAGAAAGAAGCTGGATCAGAACAGTTTGAATCCAGGCCAAGTAAAACTGAAGTAAAACATTGGAAAAGGAAGCTACACACTGATAAAAAAGGTGATATTGCAACATACAATCTGCTTGCTTGGGGAATTAAAGGCAATAACCCCAAGTGCAGCTTCCTATAGAATTAAGAAACTATGAAAAAGGGGATTTATTAAAAATAGTATAGTCACATGGCTTACAGCATCAAAAGATTTTTAAGTTGAAGATGTTTCTCCATTATACCAGCAATATAAGGGATTTTGTTCATCAAGTAAAAGAGTGATACATAGCTAATCCTTATTGTGAGGATTTTAAACAGTTAAAAGTACTGCAAATCCAATAAAATAAAGCATGAATAAAAAGAATGTGAAAACAGAATAAGCATAGAAATGCAGTTGGGAGGGAGCACTTTGTGCAATAGCATATTACTCTGACTATATATGGAAGATCTGGTATAGATGGCAAAGAAAACAGTAAAGGGCAAATCTGAGCATTATAATCTGAATAGGTTACCAGGACACCATTTGAGACAAAACATGAAGATTTCAGGGGTTCTTTTTAAGGCAATCTTCATGGCATCACATTCAATCTTTTCTTCTCACACAAAAAGTCCTCCACAGGCATTCCTATGCCCTCATCCTTCCTGTCCCATACTGTTTGCACACAGACTGGGAGCTTGGAAATTCAAGTATCCCATGGCCTGGATCCACATGATTCAGTTACAGCTACAAGCAATTGCAATGAAAGAGGAAAGTTTATTCAAAGCACCTCTAAAAATGTACCAATCCAGTGCAGCAAGCAGGTCTGCCATGTGAAGGTGGACTGTGTTCACTGCAGATAGACCTCTAGAGAAATTATTTACTAAGGCCTTGCACATTGCCACTCAGGATGTGCGAAATAAGAGGCATATTTATTGGTCAAATTGGAAAAAGGCACATACCGAACTTAAGGACAACTCTCCTAGTCTTAAGTTGTTTGTCTGGCAAAAGGCTTCAAGACTGGAATTTGTTTTTCTACCTTGGAGAAAACAAAATATTTTTCATTAATACAAGAGCTTAATTTTTGGTGTTAAAATTTTCAAACATTGGTAAAAGGCAGATACAGGACGATTGGGTGTGGACAGTGTAAGTCAGGGTATCAGGAACAATGGACAGTGAGATCTTCTAGGAGGTGTGGGAAACATTAGCTCTATGAAGTACTATTTGCAGTACCAAAATTAAGATTAAAACTCATATGCAGAGAGTTTGATGGCTGTAATTGCACAAATTCAGGTGTTTTCCTGGAGTCGTGAATTAATTTTCACTTGTTCATTTGTTTTTCCTCTTCTGCTATCAAGCTTATCCTTCAGCACCATTTTAGGCTCTAGATTTGCCATAGACCAATAGAGCTGGTGCCATGGGTTGTCTCTCCAGAGGAAATTAGAAAACAGCCCTGAACATGGAATATAAACTGAACATTGAACCCTGAACATAAAAACAAATGAAAGTTTTACTAACTTCATCAAACACTCTTGGATTTCCTGCAGTACAAAGATGCTGTGCTGGCAATGGTTTTCTGCTTTGAGGAGTCCGAGACCTTACTTAAGAGCTGTCACACTCTCCCCAGAAGAAAAAGCACACTATGAACACTCATCAGTTTGCCTCTGATGGTACTTCTGAATTTCCCAGACTCTGGTTCTTCCCATCCATCTGACCAACTGAGAAAAACAACTTTACAATGATACAGAAATATCTCCATTTGATTCAGATGTCTAAGTTGTGACGTAAATGTCTATCTCGTCTCATCTCATCTCATCTTACCTCACCTCATCATCTCTCATTCACTTTTGCTGCCATCCCCTTTCATATTTCTCACCTTGCCATACACAGTCTGCCTGTCTCTAAGGTCGGAGGTGAGACAGTGCAGCCTTGAAATTATGGGACAGGATTTTTCACATGTTGTAGTACTTGGACAAATTCTCCTTGGCACCATTTGAATCCTTTCTTCGGGTTGCTCTCTTGCCTGTCCTACTATAAATATTTGCAAAACAGGGAATTTGGACCAAATATTGCAAAATACCTGCAATCAGTGTATGTGTGAGGATCAGGTTCCATATGCAGATATCTCAAAATTTTCTAAGTGACCTTAACTGCTCAAGAAGTCTGAATCTAATAGTAATAATCAGTTAGCCTTAGAAAGTAAATATCATGAAGCAAAATATAATAGAGGCACTGGATACTAAGTTATGTCAAGAAAATAAATAGATATTTATTTTCCTTCAGAAGTTTTATGAAGGATATTCCAGATGCTAAATACCTCTGAAAATCAAACTACATCTCACTGTGGAAAAATACACTTAGTTGCTTTCTATCAAAATTGTTCTTATTTGCCCTGTATCATTTCTCAGCAAAGATTGCTCAGGACAAGCTAAAACAAAAATAAGTATCAGCTATTAATAATTTTTTAGTCTAAAAAGTAGATGGCAAAGCAGTGACATGGAAGGGAGGAAGATTCACGAACAAATAAATTTTTAATAAATCCTCCACTCTATTTCTACAGAATTCCAAATTATTTTACCCCGGTTCAGCTTTTCCACAACTACCCTGGGGATGAGTTTCAGCTGTGTTGTAAGTGGAGGAAGCCCTGGAGCAAAGCTGGTTTGGTGGTTCTGGACAGGTATCTCAGCCTGGCTGTGCAGGAACATGCTCCATGGGACACACTGTGTTTTAGCAACCGGGAACTGCCGTGTGCTGCCTGCACTGTCCATCTGTGACCACGTTCCACTCTTAATCTCTTTTTAGACCTTTTGACTTGAAATCTTAATGTCATTGTAGCTTTAAACTGTTCTTTGGGATTATGTTTAGAGAACAATGAATTCACAAGGGAGTTGATTTTAAAAGTACAGGCTGGGCATAAACCTTACCTACTACGTAGTTGTATCATGGATACAGGAACTGTATCTAGCTTAAACCCAGGGAAGAAAGCCCCAGGATCAAAGCCAGACTTTGTAGACATATTTAATTATGTATTACTGGTAAAGCAATAAAAGCTTACAATATGGGCTCTATTCACAAAAAGGACATTGTTTTGTCATGTTCTTCTTGTAAATTCCTTATGCATGACTCAAAGTGTCATTTTACATGAGATTCATAAAGACAAATGTCAGTTCTACATGGGTGTACCAATGTGTTACAGAGTTTAATCAAAAGCAAATGTGTATGTTGAAATCATATGTGTCATTAAGAGCATTTTTGCCCATAAATTGAAACTCCTATTATGGACAACAGACTGAGCTCCTATGCAATAAAGCTGCACTAGCCCTTCTGCATTTCCTGAGAAAGTTTACCAAATCATTTCAAAATGCAGTTATGAAACACAGTGTTCTGTAAGGGAGCTATTATCTCAGGGAAGTACTTCAGGAAGAGTCCACATACTCAGCATTTGTTCTTCCATTTCAAGTACTGTCAGAAAAAGGTCTTGAACAACATATGGCAATAGAGCATCCTAAGAGTTCAGGTTTAGTTCTACAAAAAAAAGTTAAAGTAGCTGGTGGGTCAGAAACTTTGGCTGAGTGAATTAGGAGGTATGTTATTGGGGAAAGAGTTGAAGGCCAATAAAACAAGGATAGGTAGATGTTAAAATATCGTGAAATAGAACACTGACAAAATGCTGAACAGTAACTTTCATAGCTATCGTGAGGAGGCATCAATGCATCACAACTGTGTTGAAAAAAATAATAGAAAGCTTGCTTTTATATGCTGCCTTATGGCAGTAGTAAATGCAAATAAACCAGAATCTTTAGAAGTATTAATTACAGTAACAACAATGCTCAAAGATGAACTTACGGCAAATAGAGGTGCTATAATAACTCTTCATGTAGCACATATAATCTCCCAACTTACTATGCTTTATAACCATATATCACCTATTTTCAGTTAGCAAATAAATCATAATTTACTGTTAAAGAAATACAAGCCAGTAAATAATAAATGAGATGAAGATTACCAGGAAAAAATCATCACCTGAAAGACAAAAGGACACATGGCTTGTCTAGATTTTTAATGCATAGTTAGAAAGTCTAAAAATATCACAGGCATCCAGGAAGCAAACTGATAACATACATTCAGAAAGGAAAAGCAGGCACATGTCACTGCGTTCTGTAAAATACTTTTTCTAACGTGCATTCCTCATGTATTACTGACATGTGTTGACTCTGCAAAAGAAACTGTCTATTGTGAAGGAGATACCCAGGGAAAATTAACTAGTTTCAAAAGGTTATTAATACTATTGAGCAGTATTTGAATCTTGGAAAGCAAAAAGCACTCAGATTCTTACTCTAAGATCTACATCTTGGTTGATTCCACTATAAAGTCTTTTATTGTGAAATGGAGCAAAAGCCAGATTCTTGATTCCACTTGCTATTTCTGTTCATCTGTCTTTTGATTACTTAGGGGAATTTAAAATTTAAATTCTCTTTCCCACCAGTTTTGCCACACACAGACATGTTCTTACGGGGTGAAATATTTGCCCCGGAGGATAACACCATAGGGTTCATACTCCCTGTACATACCACAACCTTCCTTTCCTTGCCATGACATCTCCCTCTTCTCCCACCATGTGTATTTCCCCAGATTGAGAAGAACTGTAAGGACAAAAAAGTGTTTTAAACAGTGATAGTGATCTTCTTCCATCTATACAGAGAAAGATTCAAATCCAGAAGGCTTTTCTTCATTTGTGGAGCTGAAGATGTGACCTTGGCGAATAAAAGTAATTCCCTGCTGCCGGTGGAGAGGTGAACTGATCCCAGCATTTACCCACTGAGGACTGTTTCTTGCTTTTTATACAGCTGTTACCAGCAGTGAGTTTTCTTTTACAGCCTTGGTTCTCAGCACTGGATAACCCAGGTTTGGGTTTCCTACTGGCCAAAGCCAGACAGAAAGCAGGATGTGGTGCTGCTAAGGTGCAAGGCAGAAACCAGGGAAAGCTTGTGGGGGGGCCAGCTGCCTGACACCCTCACATGGATCAGAACATCACACAGGTCTGCAAAATACATCTATCCTGACTTAAAGCCTTTAACACATGTGGGATAGTTTTGGTGTGACTGGGAGTCATTCCCACTCAAAGTATCCGTCCAAGTGTCCGTTCTGAAGGAAAGTTATCACTTGTTTTAGATGTCACTGGCACCAGCTCTAATTTGTTGACTATATAGTGTGGGGATGGATATCCTTGTATCTCCACAGGGAAGTGTTTTCTTTTCCTTTTTGCCTAGAAAAAAAATTGCATGCAAATCATATTAGGGATTTTTTCAGTCTTTTTCATTTCTTTTTTTCTTCTAACCTGAGTTATAATTCAGTTCAGGTATATGTAAATTATCCCACAGAAAACTAAATATAGCAACAACTGAGAGAGATTAGATGAGACTGTGTGATGTTTTTGTGAGCTGCAATTAGACAACCAGGAGCTTCACTTGTAAATACCAGACTTTAAAGGATAAAAGGCCAATGTTTCCTTCAATAAAGTGCCTTGGGAAAAAAACACACTTTGCTTGCCAAGTGGGCTTGAAAGTAATTTCAGATGGCTCATTCCAAATTCATTGTATTTTTACTGGTGTATGAATGCAAATTTTTAGGAATCAGTAACAGGTTTGGTTTTTCCCCTGAGTTAGAGAGAATTATATTATAGGAGTATTCTCCTTGGAGTGAAATTTCCTCCTTTAGCAAGGGACTCACCTAGGACTGTGCCTTGCTTACACCTGTTAAAGCTTTATTTATGTGCTTTGAGTTGTGCTTACCCCTTGAGTGAGCATTCTGCAAAGGAGGATGTGTAACTGAGATTCCTACTGATCTCATCAGGCTTCAGCTCAGGCCCTCTGCAAGAGGTGCCCTCTCTCTCATTATTTACTTCTGATGGTTCAAGGACTCTCTTGAGGGGCTGGGTGGTTCAGTCACTTGCTACAGAGAAAACTTACAGAGGAAGGGGAAAGGGCTCACAAATGAGAGATAAATAAAATTAGTAAAAACTAATGTTCAGTTCTAGGGAGAGAAATAAAATTAACAAATATTAATGTTCAATCATAGTTTTGCCTTGCTACATTTTCTTGTGTTCTGGGTTGATGGAAACAGATCATGTCATGAGCAAATGAAACCTCCAACAAGATTCCACAAATGTTGAACTTTACAAAGCATTCCAACATTACAAAAATGTTGAACATTTTCATAGCAGTACATACAGCTTGTCTCCTACTTTTTTTCCTGCTATGATTTTTTGGCAGAAAAAGATTTAGGATGTTTAATAGAAGGAAGTACAGCCCCCTTGGGATTCAAAAGTTGTTTCTGGTTTTGCTGTGAATTTTCTGTCTCTGGCCAGTCACCCAGGGCAGGTCACTGTTTTTCCATTTTTCAGATAATAATAATCCAACTTATCTGTGGTCAACCATTACTGCAAGAATTTCTGATTTTCCAAAATTACTTTTGTGTCACTGACTGAAGAATTGTATAAAAGGAAGATAATGACTTTTTAAAAAGCCTACCATTTCTGCTAATTTCACTGAAATTATTGCATTTAGGGGGCTTCAGAAGAGTGATACTGTAATTAGAATGCAAAAAATAATGCATTTCGTAACTTAAACTCTCCATAAGAGAAATGGGAAGAAATAGAGACATCATGTTTTCAGACAAGTAGTTTGAGTATAATATAAGAAAAAATACTCCTCAATTACATTATATGTGTGGAAAATTATTTGCATATGTGAGGAAGAGCTACTGACTTTAAAAAGCAAAAGGAAGGATGATTCTCATACTCACTTCACAGAATAACTGAGTTCTTAATTTCCCTGTAATGTTTTGTATTCTTTAAGGACTCTGCTTGGATTTGACTTTCCTGTTCTAGTTGTGTACTGTAGGTACATTATATGAAACACAATGTATTTTCCAAATGGTGAGTGCTCTGAATTACTCTTCTGAAAGAAGCAATAGTAGCCCAAAAGCTGTAATTGTTCAAAAGCTCAAAAGACAGCCCAGGCAGTCTTTTAGCAACACAGCTGGTGCTTCCTTTTCAACCAGGAAGACATGAACTAATTTCAGCAAATCTCAGGCACCTGCTATTTCCATACTGCCAAACAGGAAAAGGTCTTCAGGGGCTACTAATGGGAAAAAGAAGGGGGGTTTAATGTGTAAATTCTGAGAAAATTACTAGTTTAATATTAAGGTAAAATCAGCCTAACAAGAAAAAATCAAAATGTCAGGCTATATCCTTTAGGTTTTTCAAGACCATGCCCAGGCAAGGTGTAGTGACCTGTGGTCTTGCTTCAGCTGGTGAGGCAGTTGGGTTTGGCCTCTAGGAGTATCAGCTAAGGAAAAGGCCAGCTTGTCTTTGGGAGAAGTGAAGGGACAGAGACAAAAAATGTTACATGGTCCCTTTCAGGGCAGTATTGCTGTCTCATTCCCCAAATTCTCATTTGAATAACAGTGGCTCCTGAAATTGTGTAAATTCGCCACCCTTTTAATGGTGGGTTGTATTTTAGTATAAATTTTAGGACATTCTAATTATAGTCAGGATCCTGGAATACCATCTGGACTTAATCTGACCTTTCTAATATCCAGATTTTATAGAGATAAAATTATTAAATGACAATAAAACATACACATACAATACTAAGGGACTAGAGGTATCCTATCAAATGGAAGCAAAACAAAACAAAATGATCATGTCCTTGTGACAATAGGATGTCTGATATTGAAACAAGGTCAGTTTAAGCTTTATGTAATGAAAAGAATGACAAACCTAAACAATAAAATCCCAGTCAGACTGTGTAATACCTAGGTCAAAATATATGAAAAATTATTTTCTTTTCCTAAAAGGTCCTACACTACTAGATATATAAAACATTACTTATGAGACATCTTTCCACAAAAAAAAAAAAAAAAATCCAGATGAAGGCACTTGCAGCAACTGTAAACCAGATTATTTTGCATCATCTGCTAGCCTGGAGCCAAATCTGTGTTTGACACTCCCCAGTGAGGACAGACTACTATTTCACTCCATGAAATACCTTTGATTAAATCATTGTTCGGTTACACGTGGTGTATCTACATCTTGAGGTACAATGAACCTCTTGTTGGAACACCATGTGTTTGTAACCTGCCCAACACCCCCCAGGCCTAGGGCACCTTTTGTATAGCACTGTCAGGGAGGTTGAGAGAGCTGGGGTATTTCTCCCTGGAGGAGAGGAGGCTCTAGGAACACCTCATTGTGTCCTTCCAGTACCTAAACCAGACTTAATAAAACAGGGAGAGCAACATTTTACACAGGCAGGTAAGTGATAGGACAAGGAGGAACAGCTTTAAACTAAAAAAGGAGAGATTTAGATTAGACTTTAGGAGGAAATTCTGTACTCAGAGGGTGGTGAGGCACAGGTTGCCCAAAGAAGCTGTGGCTTCCCCATCCCTGGCAGTGTTCGAGGCCAAGATGGGTGGGGCCCTGACCAACCTGGTCTAGTGGAAGGTGCCTGCCCAAGGCAGGGAACTCAATGATCTTCAAGGTCCCTTCCAACCCAAACCACTGTGTGATCCTATGATCGTGTCAGGTGCTGGAGGTTTTGCGCTACTTTTCTCAACACTTCTGTCTTTGAAACCTGCTCTGACTGAACCATTCCTTCTGAGAACGTGCCTGTTGGACACTCCGGTGTTTGCAAGAGTGACCCAGCTGTGTGGCAGCAGCAAGAAACGCACTGGAGTTTTATAACAGCTATAATGACTTCTCTGCATGTCTCTTCTGGGCATCATTAATTTCTCTCATTTACTGAACAGGTAATTCCATGAACTGTCAGCTGTGGTACTCAGTGTCACCCAAACAGTAAATGGAAGAAGGTTCTAATACACACAAGAGACAAGGAGCAGTTATAAATGTACATTGGCAGTGTGAGAACATGGTGAAAGAAAGTGTAAACTCCTTTCCAACCTGCTTTAATGTTGACTTAACAGTTAGAAGAAAAAAAATATTATTTAAGCAATGTTTAATACAAAGTTTATATTGAAGCTCCATTTAAATAATAAAACTTCTCCTTCTGATTGTTAAAACTATATGAAAGATTACTGAGAAATATTTCCATGCTCTTACATTGGCCTCTCACCTGCCACTGTCACAGATGGTTTTCTGGCAAGATGGCAACTATTACCATTCAGCTGAAAAACACCAACTAATGAAAAATGTGTACTAGAATCCCACAACATTTGACAGTTTGTACCACTGACAAAAATTTATTTTTCCATTAATTATTTAAATATTTGTTTAGCTGTCTTGATTCTGAGACTGTTTCAAACTTACTTTGAGCCTTAAGTTGGATGAATTAACTGGAAAGAATATCAAAGTTTCTTTTCCAAGGAGATGGAGGCTCATGTACATGTTATGCTGATAATATCATAATATTTCCCCTTAGTTTCCTAAGAAAAATACTTCACTTAAATAAACAGAGCAAGTGTTTTCAATAAGAGAGCAAAACAGAAGACAACAGCTTTAAATAATCCCTAGAAGCATCTTCTGCCTGCACACCAGCAAGAGTCACACCTCCCTTTGACAAGTAGAGGGAACAAACCGTGCTCAGTACCTGACAGCTGGGTGCTGCAGGTTTCAGCTTTCTTCTTCTGCAAGCTGTAGCTCACTCCCATGGGCTGGATGCCCATTTGTGGCTGGTGTGCAGGAAGTCTCCATCTAGGTTAGTTCATCTGAAATGAGTACAGGTGTGCTTTGAGGTTAGTCTGCCAAGTGAAGCAAAGTGGGAAAAGGCAGAAATATTCTCTGCAGAAGCTTACTACACTGCAACTCCATGGTAGACACACCCACAATAATTAATCAAATTCATTCACTCCTCCATCAAACAAACCTCAGCATGTATCCACAACCCCATGTAGAAGCACAGGGTTGAAAGGACTGTCAGGCTGTTGCCATCTGACCACTCAGATGAGCTTCTTCACCTCCTTGAAAGGTCCTGATCAGGCACCCAGACTATCACTCAGAGAAAGAGTAGAGCCACCTTAAGTTCCAAAGCCTTGTTTATCCACCCCCAACCTCAGCTAACATTTCATCTGAGACTTAGGTTATACTGAAGCATTTCCTTCCATATTGATATGCTCCTGCCTACACTGTCTCAGGTTAAAGGAGGCAAAGCTGGGACTTGATTTCATTTCTGTTCACAACATTGATGAGTTCAGCACTTTCATGGAAACAGTCCAGTCTTGGTAGGTCGGCTCAACATCCACACTGAAATACATGCTGAAAACATGAACCAATCAAAACCACTGCAGAATACTTCACCCAACAGAGGAACACAAAGCAAGATCTGAAAGCACAGACAGGGATACATTTAAAATGCTATCAAATGGAGGCAGTCTTGAGCTAAGTTTAAACTCATCAGGTTTGGATATTGGCAGCACAGCCAGAGAAGCCGAGAGCTCAGCCTGGAGTAACATCAACGCCAGCAATAGATGATGTATTTACCCAGTTTTTTGGATGGGGCACGTAATTCACACCCAGCACTGAGCTATTAGAGCTACACCCCAAGTTTGTGTAAAGGTCATTAGAGTGACTGTATGAGCTGCAGGCAGGGCAGAGCAGATACTGTTCCATGCCTTAGCTCTAAGGAGGGTGAGGAGTTGTGAGAATGCTGTTTGTGTTTGCATTCACGCTGTGTAACCCTAATGAGTTGCTCTGAATGTCCAGTGAGGGATACATTGGAACATGTTGACTCAGGGCAATTATAATGAGACTGTAAAGGGCAATAATTATAGGATTTGCTAATGAGCCTGGGTTATTTTGTCCCTGACAGATCTTTTTGTAGGTCAAGTGCTGATACTGCTGGCAAGTCAAGCATAGATCAAAATATTTTTACTGGAATGAATAGCTAGGGTATTATCTCAGTCAACTGCAATAGCCACCTGCTTTTCCAGTGAATATTTGTTTCCTTGTTTCTTTACATGTAGAAAGACAGCTGTAATAGATTCAGAAGGAAAAACAAAACAAAACCAAAACAACAGTTTTGTTCATCTGGTTAGTGCAACCCATAAGGATGTTAATATGTTACGAGGGATGCAAGAAAAACAGTGGGGTCCAAGACCAAATGCAGCATGCAATCCAAACAAAAAATAAAGTACTGAGTGCCTTCTGTAATTCAATTCTTGCAGATTCCTTCAGTAGTGCTGTTGCCATTACCACAGGTACTTCATCTAACACTCCCTGTCAGGCAGTGAGTCATATAACTCATAAAACTTATCTCTAGAATCTCAGAAATTGTGTTTGCCTACAACATGCTTGATTTGGATCCCCAAAGTGAACCAGAGGTGAAGGCAGCAGGCCATTCAGCAGCTCAGCAACAGGGTGCTATGCACCTTACTGGTGCAAAAGGATCCCATGTCAAATCCCACCCACGTTACTTCTCCGACATATGGCCACTCTTGCTAATTTCATTCTTCTGCAATATTATCTCTGCCTAGTTTTAAAATCAGCTGTTCTCAGGTAGCTGGTGAACATTTATCAAACTGAACTCAAGAATTTATCTTCTCTTGCTTTACTAGGTCATTATTTTCAACTTGTGATAGAAACACCATCTCTGATGAGATCAGTAATGAAACAGAAATTTTACAGAAGGTCTTTCACTGCCTGGGTCTAGTACCTGCCTTCCAGACTGAAAATTTCAAAAAGAAGATAACTTATAGAGGGTCTTTTAGAAAAGAGAAATGGCATTTCAAATCCTTGGGGAAACCTTCTCAAAACGTGCAATATCTTTTATGTGAGACCAGAATGACTATACAAATGTTGTGGTATTTATCAAAGATAGAGGGGGAAATCTTGAAAAATTTCAGTACTCAGACTAGATCATTATCGATAACCAGTTTCAGGCATTTAGCACTCAGATGAAATATAAGGATCATAACATGGAAAAGCTCCCTGCTGAGATATGCACAATGCTTTGCAAGAGAAAAGGAATGCTTTATTCTTCAGTAGTTTCACAACAGGCTAATAGTTTATATGAATACTCTTTTGCTCAGCTACTGTATCTCCTATAGGACAGGAAGGGTTTTTACTGAAAAACTGCTAGTGCTAGTAGCTATCTAAGATAATCAAATAGGACATTGTCCAGAGTTCTGTCAGCAGAAAGCTGCTAGGAGACGATATAGAAGATAGGAAGATAGAGACAGATGGACACAGAAATCAACTTTCTTTAAAAATTGGCTCCTAAAACGTCATGATCTGACCAAAAATGAACTGCAGAACTTATGTGTGTAAGCAAGTATTCAAGCAGGACATGCATTATTCAAGAATTCACAAATGTATCTGAAAAAATAAATCTGTTTTTTCATTTACAAATTCATTAAAAAGACCTGTCTGCACAGCAATACATTTTTTCTTCACAGATCTAAATAGTAGTTGGTAAATTAGCATGGGAACTGGAAATAAGTTAATGAATATTAGCTAAAAGTTATCTTTATTTGAGTTGGAAACAATGCTTCTTTACAAAGCAAGATACAGAAATTGCTTTTACAGAATATGAGAAGGCACTGTGACATGTTATAGCATATGGCATGCCACTCACCAAAATAAAAAGCATCACAGTCCAGTTTTATCATCTGAATTGTACCATCTAAGTTGTAATGTGCACAGACAAAAAATTGTGATTCCATCTTTTTATTACTAAATATGTCATACGTATTAATATCAGGTGGTTTGGGGTATGGCCCTTGCACAGCAACTGAGGCTCTGTAAAGGGAGGCACTACAGACCACAGAGTCATTTTCCTGTACTCCTGAAGAACAGAGAGTTAAATACTGGATAAAAACCCAAGGAAGAGAAATCGGTATGACAAAGTGCTGTTACCCTTGGAGCAAGATGTAGCAATACATACAGGCCAAGTAGATACTAGATCTCAGCTACATTATTTGTGATTGCAACAATCATAAATAGGATAGGAGAAATGGTGAAATACATATATCTGTCTTTCTGATGCAGCATAAAACTGACATCTTGCTCATTTCTTGACATTAAAGATTCTTCTGCTAAGTCTGTGTTGTTGTTTTCAGAGAAAAAGGGTTATTTTTCATGGTGCAAAATGGTAAATTTCATGAAGTAACGCTGCATTCCATAAACAGATATTTTAAGAGACATTGTCAACCAAATAATGCTTTATAAGGCACTAGAAATGATTCACTGCATGTCTGAAAAACAACTTTTATTCACTTTTAGCTTACTAAAATGTTACTTCTCTCTATGAAGTTGAGTGGCTGCAAATGTAGGTCAGGAATTCTTTGCCCTACTTTTTCCCTTCTCATTCACATTTCTGAGTGGATTAATCTCCTTCCAATGGTTTAGGATTCTGCCATGAGAAACGGACTACAAAGATCATCGGGGACAGGGTGAACAAAAAAAATGCTAATATTTTCTCTCAAAGACACCAGCTCCTTTCAAACCAAACTATGTCCTCCAATCTCACCCATTCTTTTAAACTTCTCTCACGCAAATTCCCGATATATCTGTATTTCCATACATGTCTTTAGATAATGGGT
>NW_024582045.1:0-5000 GCF_017639235.1 Corvus kubaryi
ATGGGTCATAGGCAACTCAGTAGAGTTCAGGTCCACAAAGATTATTTGGGACAACTGAAAGGTCTAAGCTCTGACAATCAGCAGTAAGTGTGACAGTCTGCAATTGCACTGAGGGAAGGGGATGAGAAAGATCTAACATGAACAAAAGGAGTCAGAGTTGATGGAAATAACTAGAGAGGGATCTGTGTCCTCTACAACAGATTCACTTCTAGATCTGACAACTGAATTTTGATGTTTTCTTCCTGATATTGACTCATACAAGGCATGCCAGCCCCTGATGGCAGTATCTATGCCGGTCCCCTCTGCTTGCTACCTTAATAGGTCCACCCAGCATGGCTCCGGGTACTGATGGACCATGGTGGGAGATTTCCATGGAAAGGATTGACTGTTTACTGATTTAATCCAGAGAACTGGATGCAAAGACCTATTTCAAAAGGAAATTGTGATTGAAAACTTGAGCATTCAGAACTTGAGAACTTGCAGTTTTAGTGTGATTTATGCACCCTTCTCTCTCCTTGCTCTGCCAGCTGTGATTGCATTATAATGCAGTCGTGGAAGATAAAATCCTAATTTCTGTTGCTGAATGCATGCCCGAAATCTTCCAGGGCAGACATGAGTTCCTCTGAAAGTGACTTAGGTCTTCATAGGGAAAGTCTGATCTTGGTAAAATGCCAGCCATTTGTAGGAAAATTTCAATTATGCTGGAAATGCTTTGCTGAAGGCAGGGAATGGTATCCTAGAACAGATAAATGTTCACTTGATTAATATAATTGAACCTCCGCCTTGGTACAGAACTTCCATACAACACTAAGCACAACATTGAAATCCAGCTTTTCATAGTTGCTTACAAAAAGTATTTTCAATTTTATGGTTTTCAAATCACATTCAAAATTTTGTTTTGCAAAGCAATGAGCAAATAATATTGCTAACTACACTAAAACTATCACCTTGGTGTCCTCCATGGGACATACAAAGCAAATGCAGATTCTGTGTGTGTCTGATCTTTGGGATTACAGTTAGGAAACGGGGTTAATCCTCACTTTATAGAATCATTTTGAGAGTTAATTTGTTAATATTTGTGAGGTAGCAGAAATGGGAGTGAGAAGAACCTTGTCTGGTCAGAAAATTAACAAATCTTTATTTAACCCAGAGTCAGAATCTTGTATGAGAAATAATGCTGAGAGCCCTACCCGTGTCAGATAAATTCACAGGCTTAATTACTGATCTGTGAGTGAACACCAACTTCCTCTGTGCTGGGGTGAGACAGGCCCACAGTGAATGTAGTCAGTTTGTAATGCAAACCTCCATTTTGGTGTTTCCTAATTTTCTACATTTTCTTGTTACGTTTTCCTTTCGTTTGTAATATGTTACTCATTGCCTGGTCACTGCTTCAGTTTTGCTGATGTGGGGCCAAGAAGTTTTTTCAATATTTTCTCAATACAGTAAATATTATCAGAAATTTATGTCAAATATTTAAAATCCTATGTTCTAAAGAGCATTACAGAATTGTTTTTTAAATGCTCTAAAAATCTGAAGTGCAAAGTAGTTTAAATCATTGTGAGAAAATTAAGAAGATTGCCCATAGGGCCATGCTCTGGATATCTGATAGCAGAAATGAGTTCCAGACTGCTTCTCCACCTGTGTTAGTATTTTGTATGGAAAAATAAACTGCTTGCAAAAATGTATAGGGAAGCAGGAAATCTGGAGCCCAAAATATGGCAACATACACAGACCCTTGCTTTATAATTATGTGCACTGTAGACCATCTGTCTAGCAGTTAAATACACTCCCATTTAAATGAGCAAGTACATTTAATGGACAAAATATTAAGATCACTGAGGGGTGAAGTTTTTTATTTGCAGTGTGCAAATGCCAGAGTGGAACCACTTGTACATTCTCAATACTATACACCTTTAGAATAACTAAGAAAAATTACTTCCTAGCTGCTGCATACCAAAAACTTACTCCTTTTAAGCGAATCATTTCAAACTGGAATTGAAAGCCTGATGGTCTCATGGTCTCCATTCCAGAAGTATAAATCAGGCTGCAGCTCAGCTACTGCCGTTGTGAACTCTTTAAATACATAGAAAGTGTAAAATACTGGGAGGAATGGTTTAATGACTTTACTTGAAGTATTCATTGTCATTTCAATCATCTTTTAAACAAGACAAGACTGGAGAGATCTTTCCTAAACACCTTAACTAATAAGTTGTCAGTGTTTAAGCAACAATTACTGTACAAAAATGAAATTAGCTGATGTGATCAAGCCATATGGCTAATATAATTGATTTGTTCAGATTTTTAAAAATTATGAAAACAAAGCCAGAACAGCAGCATAATATAATTTACAAATTTAACTAGAGGTGATATGGTCTATTTAGTTCGACAACAAATAACGTCTTCCTGGTGTTTTAAATTAAGTAAAATGAGGGAGGGACGCCGTTGGGTCCTAAATAGACCTGAGCTGGAAGAGCGAATTTCAAAGGGCTCAGGCCAGCAAAGCCACTGGCTGTTAACCAGGGCAAGCGCTGATAACGGGAGCTTAGGAGAGCCCGGGGTTTGGAGGAGCAGCCTGGGTGTCCCCCGGGGCCGCGGCGGAGCCGGGGTCGCTGCCAGTCCCCGCCAAGCGCAGCCGCCTCCCTGGCCGGGTCCCCTCGGGTGCTATCCCGGCTCTTCGAAAGCAGGCAGCTCCCGAGGGGGACGAAGCTGTGGTCACGAACAGGTACCCAAAAGGCTCGGGATCGGGTTTCTGAGTGCTTTTTCAATACTACTGAAACTTGGATTCGATCCGTAGTTGTTAAGTACTCAAAGGGTACCGGTATTTGCCCTTTTGATTGAGTCGCACTCAGCAAAACAGACGGAAGCCATAACAAATCTGCACTGCAAAATGTATTTGTTTGTGTTTCTCTACTCTGAAGTTTTTCAGAGCCTTCCTTAGTTACCTTGAGGATGTTTTCGCTTTGTCTGATTACTGCTGTGTGGAGGTTTCTCGATACTGGCTGAGAAAGACAATTTTGAGTCCGGACTAGCAAAGGAACGGAGGTTTGGGAAAGCGAAAGCTTTATTTTTCTGACAAGTGCAGTAGGCTCAAAAGCTGTGCGTGGAGGAGTCCCGCTGGCTGGTGTGTGCAGCGGGGGAGTTTTACCCCTCTCAGAAACACACGACAAGCACACTAGAGATGTCTTTGCTCTATAGCAAATACCCCAAAAAGATTTTGTGCTTAAAATCAGCTTGCTTGATTTGTCCTACAAAACTGCTCTGGTCCTGTCGACCACCTCACGCTGCAGAATAACGCCACGAGAAGTTGAGTGTAAAAGTCTCATTTGCATAGTATAGAAACTATAGACACGGCTTAACTGATCACTCCTCTGAAATTCTCTCCCGTCGCTAATAAGTTAAAGTCTCATTAAGGTGCTCTGAATCGAGTTTTAATAATGTGTTAATAATCTCTTGCCACTGGTAAGAAAAGAAAGGCTTTGAACCAGCTGGTGCGCTTGGAAGGAAGTCCATCCCGGCGTGGGCAGGGCGCACAGGCTGCCCGCGGAGGGGCTGGGCAGGAGCGCTCCCACGGGACACGGGAGGGAGGCAGCTGCGGCGTTTGGCACCCCGGACCCGCACACTGCGGCAACCCACGGCGGGGCGGGCAGGGGCGGGCAGTCCTGCCTGCTGTGTTACACCCCGGGAGGGAGGAGGGAGGCTGATTGATTGATTGATTGATTATATATATATTTTAAAAAGTACTCCAAACCAGAATCTGTCCCTCACATGATTTTATAAAGAAAACAACTAAGATGTTGCTGGGGTGTTTTCTCCCCTGTCATGAGAGTCCTTCTTGGTGAAAGCAGTAAGTGGAAGTGGGAGACCCGAGCCTCTCTTGCCTCTGAGGGTGCGCGAGGCCTTGCCTGGAACGGCACCACAAGCCCCGGGGACCAGAGGCCAATGCTCATGAGAACCTGTGCGAGGACGAATCTTTAGCTGAAAAGATCATCCATGATTAATGATTTATCAGGAATTCAACTTCACTCTCTCAGGCCCAACAGGCCACACAAGGCCTTCAGAGATTGCTTTTCTACTTGTAATATTATCTTCCCTGCTGCGTCTCCTTGGCTCGTTACTATTATCATCTGGGCTTAAATTTCTCTTTTTAAACAGTGTAATCTTTCTTCGGTTGTGCATCCTGGAGTAAAAAAACGGGCATCATTTTCACATCAAAGAACTGTCAGTTCCCCTTATGAATTGCTACCCCTCTCACCCTCTCTAAAACACTACCCTTGACACCCAAGCATGCGGAGCACTGTGGAGATATATCGTTGTAATCACAGCCCTTATAATTGAGTGTTGCGCCGGAGAGCCGCTCGGAGCGGGGCGGAATGGACACCGCACTATCCCAGCGGGGCAGGGACACTCTCACACCCAGAGCGGGCCAAGCTGCCGGTCCTCCGCGCTTCCATCCGGGAAGGGCGCTGCCGTGGACAATCACCCGGCGACTCCGTGGAGCCGCGTAAGGCTGCTCTGCGCGACTGCGAAGAGAACCCAATCCCACCCGTGGCGGGCGCGGGACACCGCTCCTGGCTGCCGCCGCCTCCCCGGGGCTCCCCACGTCCTCCCTCGCCGCTGCCTGCCCCTTCCCGAAGGGCTCTGCTCGGCTCAAGCCTCTGCCCTGCTCCGGTCGGGCTCCCCCAGCGGGTTCCCAGCAGGTGCGGGGCGCGTCGAGGTCCTGAGGCCGAGCCGCTGCTCCCCCGGGACTACAGGAGTCCGTCTCACCCGTCTCTCCGCTCAGATTGAGGCTTTGCAAAGTTTCTCCCCGACACCTTCCCCCATCCCCCGAGCGTGGGGAGCCGGCTGGAGCCGCAGTACATCCTGCAGCGCTCCCTGCTCCTTGCCCGCTCCCGTCTGCGGTCGGCGGGACAGGGGCAGAACTGCGGATCCTGTCCCCTCCCTGAGGGTCGTGTTCCAGGGCTGGTGGGGCTGGGGACGCGCGCGGTGCTCACCCGGGCTTT
>NW_024582045.1:10000-12277 GCF_017639235.1 Corvus kubaryi
TTTGTAAAATATTTTACAGTGAGTTCATACAGCCAGCCATATTTAAAGCACAAAGACTTTATTTACAGTTTCATATAATAACCAGGTCCAACGGACCTAACATAAAACAAATTTATGTTAATTTTACCAACCAGCGTCCTCATCGACCATTCAATAGACATATCTCTATATTTTGGAAAATGTAAACATTATTGCCAAAATCGTTGTATATACATCCCATACTTGTGTGATCATAACAAACCATTCCGATGATCGAAAAGGTTAAGCTGGTAAAAGAGTGCTACGTTTTGGTCTATTTTCTTTAGCATTAAATTATATTAATAAAAAATTTTAATGTAAACTCAGTGAACAACAGCTGGTATAATCAATATTTTTACATAAGTAGTCTTCCTATTTGTTCTTTACAAAATGAGAAATTTGTGGGTTTAGGTGTCTTCTACCGTGCTTTAAAGTTCTCTATCCAGAAAATGTACATGTCTTGTTAGGAATCTGTTCCAGAAGCCTAGGGATGTTTCTTCTTCGCCCTTACCTACCCCCGCCCAAGAAATGTGTTCCACTGGACAAAAAAACCACCAACCTATGATTTATGTTCTCTGAACAAAACAGCATAGCATTTAAAAATAATTTCCTGAAAGTTCACTATTAGAATATGAAAAAATCCAGTGTCTTAAAAATAGAAGTATTTCAGGACACTTAATCGAAATACATAATAGAGGTTTTTACTTTTTTCTTTTTTCTTTTTTTTTTTTCCTAAGAGTGTACGTGAGTGTGTGTGCATTCACAATCACACATGGCCTAAACAAGCAATAGCAAGTTAGATGAGGGCTTCAACTCTTCAGAAAAATCTCATTATGTGAAGAGTGAAGTGGCTCTGTAGGGAGCATTATGGAAATATCTGGGTTTGATTTAATGAGGCTCTTCACATTGGTGGAATATCAACTTAACAGAGAAAAGTCTACCCGGGGTGTCCAAGTTACCAAAATGAAAATTGGCAATTGAGATGATAAGAAAGTGGCTTTCTTGTGCGAAATCACTTCAGGTAAGAGAGATAACATTAAATAACATACATTCTATGCACCAAGAACAATGTTTTATGTACCAAGTCTCTTATCTGTCTCTTCTAATGACTTCCCTTAGCGGGTTGTTAGTACTTGACAGCAGGTCTCTGTGCGGGGAACTTTTTTCCAATTCCACATTCAAAGGAGGTCCATCAGAGAACATGATTGGCAATTTTCGTCATAATCTGCACATTATTAGCATCAAAATTGACATGGCAGTAACACTGGTGGTTTTTGATGTGCCTTTCTTCAAGTTCAAGGAAGTCCCTCCAGTAGCAGTGGTTTGGTATAGCAGGTCTCAGTTACCCAGTGGTGGCTTTTCAGAGGCAAAGACGCGATAGAGATGAGTGAGAAATAAATCCAAGAGCCGTTTTACCGAGAGAAGAAAAAGACGTCAAGAAAAATAATTAAATTTAGAAAAGTGTCTGGAAGGTAAATGCTTCAGGACAACAGCCTACACCTAGAGAGATTCAAGTATTTCCCAGATAGCGTGGATTATGGTAGTTAGAAAGCGTGATCTTAAAAAATGCCTCTCCCCATCCTGTCAGTGTCACACTTCCCGTTACTGGCCCGGACGCGGCTGCCTCATTAGCTACCGCTTGTTGTGTGGAAATACTCGAGACATTTTCCATTTACTCGAACTCGAACCGAAATAATAATTATTAAAAAAAAAATTTAAAAAAAAAAAAGGCCAGAAACACGTTCCCTTCCGCCGGCTGCCCCTCCCTGCCCCCGCCGGCCCGGTTGCCTGCACCCCGCAAAGCCCGGCAGCGCCCGGCAGCGAGCACCGCGGGGCCGCCTCCGCAGGGGCGCAGTGGGGCGCGGAGCGCCTTCCCCGCCGGTCCCGCGCCCCACGGCGGCGGGGCGGTCAGCAATAAAAAAATAGACAGAACTTTTTGGCCCAGTGCGGGGGCGCCCCCCGCCCCGACCACCCCCATCCCCCCGCGACTCCCTCTACAAAACAGCCCCGGACTCGGGCCGGGGTAGTTATCTTGTGAGCGGCGCCTCCTCCCGCTGGTCCGGCGAGGCGACCGCGGCCTTGCTGAGCACGGCGGCCGAGTAGGGCAGGAAGCCGCTCTCGGAGCGCTGCCCCGCCGCCGTGCAGGGGAAGTCGGCGGCCGCGCCGCCCCGCGAGCCCAGCGCCGAGGCCGTCGCCGCCGCCGCCGCCGCCGTCTGGCTGCTGTGGCAGCTGAGGCAGGAGCAGGGCGCCGAGCCCCCC
>NW_024582046.1:0-5000 GCF_017639235.1 Corvus kubaryi
ATGGGTCATAGGCAACTCAGTAGAGTTCAGGTCCACAAAGATTATTTGGGACAACTGAAAGGTCTAAGCTCTGACAATCAGCAGTAAGTGTGACAGTCTGCAATTGCACTGAGGGAAGGGGATGAGAAAGATCTAACATGAACAAAAGGAGTCAGAGTTGATGGAAATAACTAGAGAGGGATCTGTGTCCTCTACAACAGATTCACTTCTAGATCTGACAACTGAATTTTGATGTTTTCTTCCTGATATTGACTCATACAAGGCATGCCAGCCCCTGATGGCAGTATCTATGCCGGTCCCCTCTGCTTGCTACCTTAATAGGTCCACCCAGCATGGCTCCGGGTACTGATGGACCATGGTGGGAGATTTCCATGGAAAGGATTGACTGTTTACTGATTTAATCCAGAGAACTGGATGCAAAGACCTATTTCAAAAGGAAATTGTGATTGAAAACTTGAGCATTCAGAACTTGAGAACTTGCAGTTTTAGTGTGATTTATGCACCCTTCTCTCTCCTTGCTCTGCCAGCTGTGATTGCATTATAATGCAGTCGTGGAAGATAAAATCCTAATTTCTGTTGCTGAATGCATGCCCGAAATCTTCCAGGGCAGACATGAGTTCCTCTGAAAGTGACTTAGGTCTTCATAGGGAAAGTCTGATCTTGGTAAAATGCCAGCCATTTGTAGGAAAATTTCAATTATGCTGGAAATGCTTTGCTGAAGGCAGGGAATGGTATCCTAGAACAGATAAATGTTCACTTGATTAATATAATTGAACCTCCGCCTTGGTACAGAACTTCCATACAACACTAAGCACAACATTGAAATCCAGCTTTTCATAGTTGCTTACAAAAAGTATTTTCAATTTTATGGTTTTCAAATCACATTCAAAATTTTGTTTTGCAAAGCAATGAGCAAATAATATTGCTAACTACACTAAAACTATCACCTTGGTGTCCTCCATGGGACATACAAAGCAAATGCAGATTCTGTGTGTGTCTGATCTTTGGGATTACAGTTAGGAAACGGGGTTAATCCTCACTTTATAGAATCATTTTGAGAGTTAATTTGTTAATATTTGTGAGGTAGCAGAAATGGGAGTGAGAAGAACCTTGTCTGGTCAGAAAATTAACAAATCTTTATTTAACCCAGAGTCAGAATCTTGTATGAGAAATAATGCTGAGAGCCCTACCCGTGTCAGATAAATTCACAGGCTTAATTACTGATCTGTGAGTGAACACCAACTTCCTCTGTGCTGGGGTGAGACAGGCCCACAGTGAATGTAGTCAGTTTGTAATGCAAACCTCCATTTTGGTGTTTCCTAATTTTCTACATTTTCTTGTTACGTTTTCCTTTCGTTTGTAATATGTTACTCATTGCCTGGTCACTGCTTCAGTTTTGCTGATGTGGGGCCAAGAAGTTTTTTCAATATTTTCTCAATACAGTAAATATTATCAGAAATTTATGTCAAATATTTAAAATCCTATGTTCTAAAGAGCATTACAGAATTGTTTTTTAAATGCTCTAAAAATCTGAAGTGCAAAGTAGTTTAAATCATTGTGAGAAAATTAAGAAGATTGCCCATAGGGCCATGCTCTGGATATCTGATAGCAGAAATGAGTTCCAGACTGCTTCTCCACCTGTGTTAGTATTTTGTATGGAAAAATAAACTGCTTGCAAAAATGTATAGGGAAGCAGGAAATCTGGAGCCCAAAATATGGCAACATACACAGACCCTTGCTTTATAATTATGTGCACTGTAGACCATCTGTCTAGCAGTTAAATACACTCCCATTTAAATGAGCAAGTACATTTAATGGACAAAATATTAAGATCACTGAGGGGTGAAGTTTTTTATTTGCAGTGTGCAAATGCCAGAGTGGAACCACTTGTACATTCTCAATACTATACACCTTTAGAATAACTAAGAAAAATTACTTCCTAGCTGCTGCATACCAAAAACTTACTCCTTTTAAGCGAATCATTTCAAACTGGAATTGAAAGCCTGATGGTCTCATGGTCTCCATTCCAGAAGTATAAATCAGGCTGCAGCTCAGCTACTGCCGTTGTGAACTCTTTAAATACATAGAAAGTGTAAAATACTGGGAGGAATGGTTTAATGACTTTACTTGAAGTATTCATTGTCATTTCAATCATCTTTTAAACAAGACAAGACTGGAGAGATCTTTCCTAAACACCTTAACTAATAAGTTGACAGTGTTTAAGCAACAATTACTGTACAAAAATGAAATTAGCTGATGTGATCAAGCCATATGGCTAATATAATTGATTTGTTCAGATTTTTAAAAATTATGAAAACAAAGCCAGAACAGCAGCATAATATAATTTACAAATTTAACTAGAGGTGATATGGTCTATTTAGTTCGACAACAAATAACGTCTTCCTGGTGTTTTAAATTAAGTAAAATGAGGGAGGGACGCCGTTGGGTCCTAAATAGACCTGAGCTGGAAGAGCGAATTTCAAAGGGCTCAGGCCAGCAAAGCCACTGGCTGTTAACCAGGGCAAGCGCTGATAACGGGAGCTTAGGAGAGCCCGGGGTTTGGAGGAGCAGCCTGGGTGTCCCCCGGGGCCGCGGCGGAGCCGGGGTCGCTGCCAGTCCCCGCCAAGCGCAGCCGCCTCCCTGGCCGGGTCCCCTCGGGTGCTATCCCGGCTCTTCGAAAGCAGGCAGCTCCCGAGGGGGACGAAGCTGTGGTCACGAACAGGTACCCAAAAGGCTCGGGATCGGGTTTCTGAGTGCTTTTTCAATACTACTGAAACTTGGATTCGATCCGTAGTTGTTAAGTACTCAAAGGGTACCGGTATTTGCCCTTTTGATTGAGTCGCACTCAGCAAAACAGACGGAAGCCATAACAAATCTGCACTGCAAAATGTATTTGTTTGTGTTTCTCTACTCTGAAGTTTTTCAGAGCCTTCCTTAGTTACCTTGAGGATGTTTTCGCTTTGTCTGATTACTGCTGTGTGGAGGTTTCTCGATACTGGCTGAGAAAGACAATTTTGAGTCCGGACTAGCAAAGGAACGGAGGTTTGGGAAAGCGAAAGCTTTATTTTTCTGACAAGTGCAGTAGGCTCAAAAGCTGTGCGTGGAGGAGTCCCGCTGGCTGGTGTGTGCAGCGGGGGAGTTTTACCCCTCTCAGAAACACACGACAAGCACACTAGAGATGTCTTTGCTCTATAGCAAATACCCCAAAAAGATTTTGTGCTTAAAATCAGCTTGCTTGATTTGTCCTACAAAACTGCTCTGGTCCTGTCGACCACCTCACGCTGCAGAATAACGCCACGAGAAGTTGAGTGTAAAAGTCTCATTTGCATAGTATAGAAACTATAGACACGGCTTAACTGATCACTCCTCTGAAATTCTCTCCCGTCGCTAATAAGTTAAAGTCTCATTAAGGTGCTCTGAATCGAGTTTTAATAATGTGTTAATAATCTCTTGCCACTGGTAAGAAAAGAAAGGCTTTGAACCAGCTGGTGCGCTTGGAAGGAAGTCCATCCCGGCGTGGGCAGGGCGCACAGGCTGCCCGCGGAGGGGCTGGGCAGGAGCGCTCCCACGGGACACGGGAGGGAGGCAGCTGCGGCGTTTGGCACCCCGGACCCGCACACTGCGGCAACCCACGGCGGGGCGGGCAGGGGCGGGCAGTCCTGCCTGCTGTGTTACACCCCGGGAGGGAGGAGGGAGGCTGATTGATTGATTGATTGATTATATATATATTTTAAAAAGTACTCCAAACCAGAATCTGTCCCTCACATGATTTTATAAAGAAAACAACTAAGATGTTGCTGGGGTGTTTTCTCCCCTGTCATGAGAGTCCTTCTTGGTGAAAGCAGTAAGTGGAAGTGGGAGACCCGAGCCTCTCTTGCCTCTGAGGGTGCGCGAGGCCTTGCCTGGAACGGCACCACAAGCCCCGGGGACCAGAGGCCAATGCTCATGAGAACCTGTGCGAGGACGAATCTTTAGCTGAAAAGATCATCCATGATTAATGATTTATCAGGAATTCAACTTCACTCTCTCAGGCCCAACAGGCCACACAAGGCCTTCAGAGATTGCTTTTCTACTTGTAATATTATCTTCCCTGCTGCGTCTCCTTGGCTCGTTACTATTATCATCTGGGCTTAAATTTCTCTTTTTAAACAGTGTAATCTTTCTTCGGTTGTGCATCCTGGAGTAAAAAAACGGGCATCATTTTCACATCAAAGAACTGTCAGTTCCCCTTATGAATTGCTACCCCTCTCACCCTCTCTAAAACACTACCCTTGACACCCAAGCATGCGGAGCACTGTGGAGATATATCGTTGTAATCACAGCCCTTATAATTGAGTGTTGCGCCGGAGAGCCGCTCGGAGCGGGGCGGAATGGACACCGCACTATCCCAGCGGGGCAGGGACACTCTCACACCCAGAGCGGGCCAAGCTGCCGGTCCTCCGCGCTTCCATCCGGGAAGGGCGCTGCCGTGGACAATCACCCGGCGACTCCGTGGAGCCGCGTAAGGCTGCTCTGCGCGACTGCGAAGAGAACCCAATCCCACCCGTGGCGGGCGCGGGACACCGCTCCTGGCTGCCGCCGCCTCCCCGGGGCTCCCCACGTCCTCCCTCGCCGCTGCCTGCCCCTTCCCGAAGGGCTCTGCTCGGCTCAAGCCTCTGCCCTGCTCCGGTCGGGCTCCCCCAGCGGGTTCCCAGCAGGTGCGGGGCGCGTCGAGGTCCTGAGGCCGAGCCGCTGCTCCCCCGGGACTACAGGAGTCCGTCTCACCCGTCTCTCCGCTCAGATTGAGGCTTTGCAAAGTTTCTCCCCGACACCTTCCCCCATCCCCCGAGCGTGGGGAGCCGGCTGGAGCCGCAGTACATCCTGCAGCGCTCCCTGCTCCTTGCCCGCTCCCGTCTGCGGTCGGCGGGACAGGGGCAGAACTGCGGATCCTGTCCCCTCCCTGAGGGTCGTGTTCCAGGGCTGGTGGGGCTGGGGACGCGCGCGGTGCTCACCCGGGCTTT
>NW_024582046.1:10000-12282 GCF_017639235.1 Corvus kubaryi
TTTGTAAAATATTTTACAGTGAGTTCATACAGCCAGCCATATTTAAAGCACAAAGACTTTATTTACAGTTTCATATAATAACCAGGTCCAACGGACCTAACATAAAACAAATTTATGTTAATTTTACCAACCAGCGTCCTCATCGACCATTCAATAGACATATCTCTATATTTTGGAAAATGTAAACATTATTGCCAAAATCGTTGTATATACATCCCATACTTGTGTGATCATAACAAACCATTCCGATGATCGAAAAGGTTAAGCTGGTAAAAGAGTGCTACGTTTTGGTCTATTTTCTTTAGCATTAAATTATATTAATAAAAAATTTTAATGTAAACTCAGTGAACAACAGCTGGTATAATCAATATTTTTACATAAGTAGTCTTCCTATTTGTTCTTTACAAAATGAGAAATTTGTGGGTTTAGGTGTCTTCTACCGTGCTTTAAAGTTCTCTATCCAGAAAATGTACATGTCTTGTTAGGAATCTGTTCCAGAAGCCTAGGGATGTTTCTTCTTCGCCCTTACCTACCCCCGCCCAAGAAATGTGTTCCACTGGACAAAAAAACCACCAACCTATGATTTATGTTCTCTGAACAAAACAGCATAGCATTTAAAAATAATTTCCTGAAAGTTCACTATTAGAATATGAAAAAATCCAGTGTCTTAAAAATAGAAGTATTTCAGGACACTTAATCGAAATACATAATAGAGGTTTTTACTTTTTTCTTTTTTCTTTTTTTTTTTTCCTAAGAGTGTACGTGAGTGTGTGTGCATTCACAATCACACATGGCCTAAACAAGCAATAGCAAGTTAGATGAGGGCTTCAACTCTTCAGAAAAATCTCATTATGTGAAGAGTGAAGTGGCTCTGTAGGGAGCATTATGGAAATATCTGGGTTTGATTTAATGAGGCTCTTCACATTGGTGGAATATCAACTTAACAGAGAAAAGTCTACCCGGGGTGTCCAAGTTACCAAAATGAAAATTGGCAATTGAGATGATAAGAAAGTGGCTTTCTTGTGCGAAATCACTTCAGGTAAGAGAGATAACATTAAATAACATACATTCTATGCACCAAGAACAATGTTTTATGTACCAAGTCTCTTATCTGTCTCTTCTAATGACTTCCCTTAGCGGGTTGTTAGTACTTGACAGCAGGTCTCTGTGCGGGGAACTTTTTTCCAATTCCACATTCAAAGGAGGTCCATCAGAGAACATGATTGGCAATTTTCGTCATAATCTGCACATTATTAGCATCAAAATTGACATGGCAGTAACACTGGTGGTTTTTGATGTGCCTTTCTTCAAGTTCAAGGAAGTCCCTCCAGTAGCAGTGGTTTGGTATAGCAGGTCTCAGTTACCCAGTGGTGGCTTTTCAGAGGCAAAGACGCGATAGAGATGAGTGAGAAATAAATCCAAGAGCCGTTTTACCGAGAGAAGAAAAAGACGTCAAGAAAAATAATTAAATTTAGAAAAGTGTCTGGAAGGTAAATGCTTCAGGACAACAGCCTACACCTAGAGAGATTCAAGTATTTCCCAGATAGCGTGGATTATGGTAGTTAGAAAGCGTGATCTTAAAAAATGCCTCTCCCCATCCTGTCAGTGTCACACTTCCCGTTACTGGCCCGGACGCGGCTGCCTCATTAGCTACCGCTTG
Organism: Corvus kubaryi; assembly: GCF_017639235.1. Classification (NCBI taxonomy): domain Eukaryota; kingdom Metazoa; phylum Chordata; class Aves; order Passeriformes; family Corvidae; genus Corvus; species Corvus kubaryi. The sequence goes on from NW_024582046.1 coordinate 11,661, forward strand.
TTGTGTGGAAATACTCGAGACATTTTCCATTTACTCGAACTCGAACCGAAATAATAATTATTAAAAAAAAATTTAAAAAAAAAAAAAAAAAAGGCCAGAAACACGTTCCCTTCCGCCGGCTGCCCCTCCCTGCCCCCGCCGGCCCGGTTGCCTGCACCCCGCAAAGCCCGGCAGCGCCCGGCAGCGAGCACCGCGGGGCCGCCTCCGCAGGGGCGCAGTGGGGCGCGGAGCGCCTTCCCCGCCGGTCCCGCGCCCCACGGCGGCGGGGCGGTCAGCAATAAAAAAATAGACAGAACTTTTTGGCCCAGTGCGGGGGCGCCCCCCGCCCCGACCACCCCCATCCCCCCGCGACTCCCTCTACAAAACAGCCCCGGACTCGGGCCGGGGTAGTTATCTTGTGAGCGGCGCCTCCTCCCGCTGGTCCGGCGAGGCGACCGCGGCCTTGCTGAGCACGGCGGCCGAGTAGGGCAGGAAGCCGCTCTCGGAGCGCTGCCCCGCCGCCGTGCAGGGGAAGTCGGCGGCCGCGCCGCCCCGCGAGCCCAGCGCCGAGGCCGTCGCCGCCGCCGCCGCCGCCGTCTGGCTGCTGTGGCAGCTGAGGCAGGAGCAGGGCGCCGAGCCCCCC
>NW_024582047.1:0-25691 GCF_017639235.1 Corvus kubaryi
GGGGGGGCGGGCGGCGGCCGGGGCGGCATGGGGGGTGTGGGGCGGGGCTCCGCTCCGCTCTGTGCGGTATCGTACCCGGCGCTCCGAACTGTACCGAATCGTAGCCCACTGTGCCGTGCCATGCCGGGCAGCCGCTCCCGCCGCGCCTCGCGGCCCGGCCCGGGCGGTGTCGCGCTGTCCCGAGCGGCGCCGCCCGGCCAGGTCGGAGCGGGCGGGTGTCGGAAGGCGGTCACCGGCGGTGGGCCCAGGAACGCTGAGCCCGTCTTCCTGCGGCTCTCGCTGGTCCCTGTTTACAGAAAATAAAGGTGTTTTAACGCAAAAACCTAGGAACGTGAGGGTCAAATGATCATATGGAGGTTTGCAGGCCTCCTGGCACTCGTGTTCAGCCAATGAAGCAGTGCTGACAAAGAGGCGCCGTGCTGGATGTCCCCTTGGCGTCACAGCAGAGGGCTGCTCTCGCTGTCCTCTTCGTTCCAGACGGCAAGTGTTGAATATCCTTGGAGAGAAACAGAACTCTGGGTTTCTTTAAATCGCATTACTGTAATAACAATGTCCTCTCCCTTGGTGCTCTGCTTTCATCAGTTTTCTTATGTCGCTGACACCCGTCCCTTGCCTCATGCTGAGAGGACGCAGGAACAGAGAGTAAATACTTGCTCTGTTTGCATTATCTTTCTGATGTGCCCTGTTCAGAAGTTTTAGCACTTTAGCAATTACACAAGTGGGTGCATGTGCACAGATGTGGAAGAAAGTCCAAGTCAAAGTGCCTTGTAGTACAAATTCCTATGCAAAAGCTGTACACCTTCAGCTGACCCTGCATTGCTGAACTCGTATGTAACAGTGCATCATAATACAGCCTATAAATGTTGGGTTTTTTCCAGCTGTGGTACATTGACCCTTGTCAGCAGGTAAAGACTCACACATCCTCCTGCTCCTTCCCTCTCAGAAGATGGGGGAAATACTAGGAAAAGTCAGAGAGCTCATGGGTTGGGTTAAAGGAAAGTTTGGTAAGTGAATGAAAGAAAAAAAAGTGATGCAAGGGAAATAACTAACCACTTTCCATAAGCAGACTGATGCCCAACTAGTCTTCAAGCAATTGATGATTCTGGAAGACAAACCCCTCCCACATTCTTATTCTGCAATCCCAGATTTATTGCTGAGCATGACATTATGTGGTATGGAATATCCCCTTGGCCAGTTTGGGTCTGCTGTCCTGGCTGTTTCCCCTCCCAAAATTCTTGCCTACCCCCAGCCTACTCTCTAAGGGAGCAGAGCATGAAAAAGGTAACGCCTCAATGCTGTGCAAGTTCTGTTCAGCAATGGCCAAAGTGTTGCTGTGTCATCAGTGCTGTTTTAGTCACAGAATACAAAACACAGCAGCATATGGGCTGCTGTGAAGAAAATTAACTTGACCCAGCCAGACCCTGTACGTTAATTTTAAAAATCATTCAAACTCAAAAAGAATAGCCAAAGCTTTTAGGCCAGGAGAGGGCAAAAAAGATATCCCACCACCTGTCCAGGCAACACAATCAGCTTCAAGCTTTACGTAGGAGAGCTGCTGAGTCTGATCATCTGCCAAGCATTTGTTCTTAGTTTGGACATTGGGAAGTTGATTCTTTTAGCTCCCACCAGTGCTCATTGTGAACCTTGCTGCTCTACATGATCAGATAGTTACAGTACCAGGTAAGTAACAACTTCAGCTGAGAATCATGGTTTAGGACTGGCTTCAAGACGCTTCATTCAAATCAAAATAATGGTGGTCAACAGAGAGCCACTGACCCTACTGGAAATACTCTGCTATCGGTTACAGAGGTCACCTACATATGCAGCTTCCTTTTTCTCATTGAGGCCTAGACTGTTCCTTCCTTTCCAAGTGGAAAAAAACTCAGTGACTGAGCCTCTCCTACTCTTCAGGTTGCACTCTAGAGCAACTTCTACTTAAATCCTTGTAACAATTAATATTACTTTGCTGAGAGGATATCTTTCATTCTTGTTTCAGATCAAATGCAGCTGTAGTCCACTTCTGACTTTGATACTTCAAAGTGGTGTGTTGCTGGAGAGAGGCTGATTTAAATCTTCATCTTTAAGCTAACACATTTAAGTGTGCTGACATCTTTTTCCACGGTCTAGCAGCATATCCACTTAAAATAAATGCAAATAATGAAGATACCATGTTTAAAGGCCTCTGAAAATGCTGCAGGCAACACTAGTGTCTCCACGAATCTGCCTCATTTTTTGCCTTTTTTTTTTTCCCCAAAAATGTCATAAATACTTTCAAGTCACAACAAAATTGAGCCCTGATTCAGGGCTGAACCAGAGTTGTGAAGGAGATCCCAAACTCTACTTCTGTCCTTGGAGCCTTTTGCAGAGCTTTTTATGCAGGCCTCCACCATGAAGTTCTAATCATTGCTATTCAGCTATGAATCTATTTAACTGGTCATTTAAAAAAGTATTATTAGCTACCATTACTGAGCTTTACATGCAGACAAGCCTCTCATCTGGGTGATGTTATACAATAGCATGCAGCTCCCTGTTTGCTTAAGCACCAAGATATACCTAAAAAAAAGAAATTATGCCCATGTAGCTGCTGAGGATAATAAAACTGAGTATAAAAACATAACTTTGAATCAGCCAGCTTAAAATTTTCATTAATCTGGTTCAAAACTGCCCCCTACAGAGTATTTAAAACTCTTAAATAGATTCCCTTCAAAATCCTTCATTATCAGCAGGATTAGTGTTTAACCTGACTTTGCATAACCACTCTAGCAGCAGAGTACATCTTCAGAATTTTCCCCAGCATCATAGGCAGCATTTAGCGCTTTCAGTCCCTCTATATGCAGAACACTAAACAATCAACTTATTTTAAAAATCAAACAATAAGCTTCTTTTAAAATGTTTTGGTCTCACACCCTAAGACTGCTGTTGAGAAGAGTTTTTCCATGGTAGCATTTGTAGCATTCCTTTATTTTAGTAATATATGTAGCCTAGTAGACCAATTTATTTTTCTAAATAAGTGTATGGGTCTGTACATCATTTGGAAAATGCTGTCTGGTTAAGAGAAACTTAGTGTTGCCAAATGGTGTTTACTTGAGGTTTTTTCTTTAAAACAGACTCTTTTGGACTTCTCTGGCTGGTGAGGCCATGTAGGTGCTGGGGAATTTTAGATGCTGAAAGAGAACTACTGTTTACTTTGCAAATGGAGATGTGATTGGAGCAAATGAAGGTATGTATATAGCCTGAAGATCAGGAACTTCACTACCCATACCACTATGACTATGCTCTGTGCCATCTCACCATGTTTTTCACTTCCCAGTTTTTGAGGATTAGGTGCTGCTGCACTTTGCATTGTTCAGACTGAAGCTGGGGTACTGTGCTCCACTTATTTTGTCTGCCTTGGCCGTTCTGTGCTCACTGCTGTACACCACAGGGGACTCCTGAAGAGCACAGCTTCACTCCGGGGCACTTCCTCATGCCCTGTGGGCACCTCAGTGATTAAAGCAAGCCCAAGGTGTTAGGGACACAATCCAGGCTTTCCTTGCTCTGCTCTCGACCTGCAAAGCCACTCTACCACCACTGATGGAATAAAGGTGGTGTGGGGTTTGGGTGGCTGCAGCATCCTGCCATCCCATCCTCAGTGGAAGGTACCACAGCCAGTGGTGTTAGTGGACACCAAAATTTAATCAGGACAAGAATGGACGATGTGTCTCAAGGCCTGGAATCTGTTTTCTCTGCATCTTGAGCAGAATGAGTGCTTGCTGATATTTCATAAATGACACACAGTAACTGGCAGACATTTTTGAATGTCCTATGTAATTCAGCTTGGGGGAAAATAGAATTATGTTTATGTCTATTTCATTTATAATATATTTGGAAAAGTAATATAGGAAGAAATTCTTTTTTACCGATGCAAGAAAATACGTATGTAATTAATAACTTTTGTGTGGGCGTATCTGTAGTAAAAGTCACACCAAAGCCTCTACCCAGCTCTTAACTGATGTGACTGATTGTGATGACTCCAGACTACTTTCTTGTCTTGTTTTGTTGCAAGTCCCAGTTAGGACTGAGACTGTGAAAAGAGCTAAAGAAAATAGTTTATATTACAAGGGACAGATAGAACCCTAGTACGAGAATTGCTGAACTAGAAAGAGTTGAGGCCTGAGGGCAGATATAAATTGGTACCTGCAAGAAAGATTAAAATTGGATTAACCAAATGCATAATGTTTAATTTTTGACATTCAAATTACTTCAGAGCATACAAAAAAGGTGGAACTCCCAAGCTGGGGTGACTTCAGTGGCATATTTTGACAAGATGTGCTTTAAAAATGTTCCACAACAAGAGCACTGAGAAAGATATAATAGTTTTGATTTAATTTTTCATATGTAATAGTATATGCTTCTTTTGATGTTCTGATCCAGCTGTAGTATTTGGAGTGTCAGATGTCTGTATTCTTAGAGCTGCCTCCAGTTCCCTGAGCTTTTTGGTATTTCATCATATATGGCATTTGGATGCTCCATTGCTTTCATTAAGTTCTTTGCATCTGATTCTTGCCAAAAAATTATTACCTCAAAAAGAAATATATAGTCCATCAGGTCAAAAGATATAATTTCAAGTAAAAGGCTCATATAAAAATCTCTTAGCAGTTGCATACAGTCACCAGAAGAAGCCAAGAACAACTTTTCCACTCCATAAAGTATTCTTATTGTGATTAAGGTCTTTGCTTTTGGTTAATAATATTACTATTATTACTACTTACTTCTGTATTGCTATGGCAACTGTTACTGTTGCTATTGTTACATAACTAGTAATTAATAACTATGTAGTTATTTATTATTACAATTGTTTCTATTATTATTTCTATGGTTATTTTACTGATTATTGTTCTGTCACAAATGTAAACATTTAAAAGCATTAAATTAAATAAATATCTTTCTGTCTTAATCCTCTTGTTTGATACCCTTTTCTCTACTTGGAAGACAGTCAAGTTTAAAGTAGACATGAGAGGTTCTTCTTAATTTGAGTACTATACATCTCTGACAATATGTTTTGGAACATGGTTAAACTTTGGGTTATTTTTGTGGCACAATGAATTAAGCAAGTGATTTCTTATAAAATACTGAAGTGAATGTGTTCTGTCATTAAGATCTCATGAGCAAACAGAAGAAGCCTAGTGTGAAATTCTCACATGAGAAGGAGAAAAATGGTTTTACCTCTATTTGAGATCAGTCATGCTTCGAATCATATATGAAATTTTAGAAGCAATTATTATATACATGTAAGTACATTCCCTTCCATGATGGGCATGACTTCAAGCTTCTGACCCTTAAAGGCTGTAATGAGTAATTTATGTTTATAGTTATAAAAATTACTATATAAACAATAACTCAATGTTCTGTAAAAAAAACCCATACTAAATCAATTTTCCCTAGTTTCCAAATGAAAGCATGATTATTCTCATTAAAAGTATTTGAGCTGTACTAATACCTAAGTCAGTTACATTTTTGCTTCCTGGAGCAGCTTGCTCTTTAAACAAATTAGAGTTCTGATCCAACAGGATTCCTCCTATTTAATAAACATGTAAGTACATCCTTAAATTTTATTAACATCTATTTCCTTGAAGCTAAATAAAATAAAGAATACTTTCCAAAAGCCTTTTAAATATGGTTGTGCCTACTGGGCAAAGTTGAAACTACCCCAACAAAATGAGGGCCAAATTATTAAGTAATTTGAATGAAACTTCTGTTGACCTTAAGAGGATTTTTACTTGATTAAGAATAATGGAATTTGGAACCAAGTAAATGTGATTCAAGGGCTGAATGCGAATGTGCTGTTGTTACTGCAGGAAGCTTTCCTTCCAGGGCACTGCGTGTGTGTGCAGAGCACAGGCAAGTGGAGGAAGAGTGTCCCATTTCTGCTCAACCTGACTGCATTTTAATGCTTTCTTATTAGTCAAGCTGGAGGAGACAGGCAATGAGAAGGAAAGTTCTAATCAGTACATATATTTTGCTTTTGATAACTGTTCAAATGGTAGATAGAACATTACCTACAGTAAATGCAGCTCATACATACTCCTGATTGTTACAAAAGCTTACTTTAATGAAGTATTAAATTTACATATAAAATTGTTTTCAGTAAAGTATGAAGAACTGGGTCTGCTAATAAGCCTTGTTCTGGTTGGAAACCAAACGGAACCAAGAGTCCCAGAATGCCAGAAATAGGACAATAAATATTTCTGGCACAATTTCAAAGGTGCATAATGCCAGACACAGGCATGTAAAACTAATGGCAAAGCTCTACAGAGATTATAAAAGAAATAAAATCACAGTTCGTAATTCATATAATCATGTTAAATAGCAGGCTTATAAACCAATTCTTATAATAAAATCCACATGTAGAAGTATCTGTGGTTTCATTCAGTTAAAGATGACAAATATTAGGGCTCCCCTTGAAAGCAAATATATATCTTGCAAGCTGAAGGACAATGAGCAGTTTCTTTGTGTTCATGTTTCATGGTATAAACTCCGCTAGTCTTTTCACATGTGATTTTCAAATAACTTTTCAAAGAATGTGAAATTTGAAAGTGTTCAGAATTTTTGAACATATTGCAGCTACTGCATATCCTTTACTATGACTATTACTGCTTCAAGTTTACATAATTTAAGATCTGAAATTACAGTCCCGTCACATGCAAAACTCCCAGGCAAAGTGATTTTCTCATAGTATGTCATACTAATAAATGTCTGAAACAGAGCTTGAATTAATTGCATTAGAAGCGTATCAAAAATATTCCCTTTCTCAAAATAAATTTATTTCATTAAATGCATATAGAAGTTGGACAAAAAAGAAGAACTTCTACTGTGATCACTCCAATAATTTCAAATTATAGTATTCAAAATCATTCCAAGCCTCCTTTGGCTATATAGAGGTGCTTAGATGAATTAATGTGTCTTGAATTTTAAAAGCACACTTGGGAACTGGCATTTCAGAGCAATGTGTTGGGTCTTCATTGCACATTTTTGGGGTACTCTCCACATTCCAGTTGTAAACGGACCCATAATCAACCAGTGGGCCCATAATCAACCAGTGAAAAACAAGGCCAGTGATAAAGGTGTTATGAGTCAAAGGTAAAATGCAGATGAGATGTGGGGGAAGAGAAAAATTTGAAATTAAACTTTAGGATTTTAGGCAAAGTAAACCAGAATAAAATGCATTAGAAAATGCTCATTTTCCAGGAGAAGTAGTTGAGAATAAAGGGAGTTACTAGAAAATACAAATAGCATGTAGTGCAGTATAGGACTTTTGTTTTAGGGTAAAATATGTTTTTTTGTTAGGTCTAGGTTATTTTATTAAGTGATATACGTTTATCAGTACTAGATCAGTTCTTTCATGCCAGAAAATCAGAAAAAGTTACTGTAATACATTTTATGCTTGTCAGTGACTTAAATTCTTTATGAAGAACAGTAGTTTTGCACATTAATTTAATTATCTTCACTTTAAGACAGATAGGTGCTAATCTCAAACCCATCAACCTATTAAAGTACAATGAAAACTTTGTTGCTTTCATTGTTAGCTGCCTGTCTTAGCAACTTGTTTTTCAAATCATCACAAGCTCCCTTCATTTTCACAGAAGTTCTAACACCATAGTGCACTGAGAAGACCTGTGAAAAATAGCAATATTTGGCACATTGTTAATTAAATAGTATTGTCTTATTGATGTCTTCTTGATGGATGCTTTTTGCTTCTTTCCCTATATATAAGATATAAACAGTTTGGTGCTGTCTCTGTTTTATGCTTGAATGACCTATGGCTAGCAAATTAGATCCTAGGATTCCTGGGAGCTTCCACACTGAAAATATCCCTCTCCTATTTTATAATGTAGTAAGTTATATCTCTCTGATATATGCATTGACAAATTATAGGCTTTCCTATTTGAATTGTTTGCTTACTCTTTGATTTACCAAGAAAACTTTCAGAAATGCTTCAGGTGGGATACTGCAAGGGATCTGATTTTCAGGAAGTGCTAATTGCCTAACCTTAGAAAATCAAGGGGATTTAAATGTCAGGAGCAGAGGAATCCATTCATACTTGCTAGGTATTTTTTTTTTTATCTTGACCTATGCATCCTCCTGGTTTTGTCTAATTTTAGGAAAATAATTTCTGAGGTATGTAAATTATTTTCCCTTTTTGTTGTAATATAGCTTAAAATTAACAGTCAAAATAAATCATTACATTATTGCTGAGAAAAGTGCAGGCACCACACATATTTCTAACAATCTATAAATGCATTCCTACAAACTTGTTTATTGGATAAGTCTGGCCATAAATTGGCCGGGACACAGAACTTTATATGAAAAAAGCAGAACATTGAACAAAAACGTTATATGTCCATGGTATTAGATTTAAAGTAAAGTAACCACAAACTCCTAAACATGAATCCCAAAACTCACAGTCTTTATAATGAAAGGAAAAGACCACATCATATAACTGTCTTAGCTAGGCAATTCGGCATTTAACTTGTTTATTTTTCAGTTAAACAAAATCCAAATATCTCCGGGGAAGACAATGCTAATAACAAACATAACCACATAAGCTTTGTATAAGAAGTCCAATTTTAGCTTTAGTAGGGCCTATCAAGTTGGAAATTGTAGTAAAAATCCAGTAAAACTTAATCAAATTCTATCACATGGATAGATTGGGCATTTTGTTTTTACCCAGTTTGCTCCAGAATTTCTGGTCTGATCCTGAGTCCTGAAATACTCGCACGTTCCTTTGACAATATTCTTAGCTTTGTAAATAATTTACCATATTCTTAGTAAGGAAATTCTATCTTAATAGAAGAAATCCTGCTTAATGAGCCCATTAGAGAAAATGAAGTATATTTGCATTTTGTTTTTCTGGTGATATTAAAAATTTTCTTGAGTAAGTGATTCCCTACTGGTATAGCTGTTCTTGATTTCCATAAGAGAAGGAACAGCCTACTCATGGAATAGACACCTGCAGCCTACTGGTTTTAAAACTCTTCTAAGAGACTGCTTTAGCAGAAAAAAGTATGTGCATTAGTTAATTAATTAATTAATTAGTGTATATCTATAATACTAATACTATATCGTAATTTCTATATAGCTATAATAATTCTTTGGTTTTCACACTGTACTTAACTGCTTTTATTACACTGGCATCATCTTTTGTTCCTTAACACATTCTTTCCTCAGTTTAGAAATTATGCTTTCTCTATTCTTTGGGTGTTGCATGAAATTATACCCTAATCTTTCATCAGTCTTAGTGGGATATTTTATCTGCATCCTTCCCCAGAGTTTATTGGGGTTCTACACAGTGGTAGGGGTCCATAGCTAGTGCAGGACTGAAACCTGGTAATTCCATGACACACATCTCCTTAATTATTTGACAATTTTAATCTATTCTTTCAACTCTGGCCCCTCACAGTGTTTGAAGGCTAGCAGAGTTGAAAGGGGACATATGCTTTCTATTTATCTTTGCTGCTGCATTATCTGAACTGTGCATTGGTCTAGGAGATTGTCCAGTCCACCTAATTTTGTAACACCCATGCCTTCCAAAGCAACAGCTTGTGTTGGGTGATATAGTGAAGAAATTCCAGAGATTCTGACTTTTAGGAATAGACTACTTGAAGCATTAAATGGAGGCACTTAGAACTGAAAATGTTAAACATGTCAAAAATGGAAGGCTCCTCACCTCTAAAGTCTCCTTTGGAAATTTAGAACTTTCCTCACTATCTCGTTGCTTTATTGAAAGGTTTTTTAGCTATTAACTTACATCACATTGCATACTTTTTCACTTTTTGAGCTAAATTTTGTCTTCAGATGAACTGAAGATGGCTCTTTGACTTCAGCAGAATTTCGTGCAAGGACATCTACAACCTCTATTGTACAGCGCAAGGCTTCTCTCTTGCTAGGAATCACAGAACAAGCCTTTCTAAGTTTCAGAGAGATCCTAGAGGAAGAGCTGCCACCCTCATTCTTTACCCCAGATCTCAAACAAGAGAAAGGGCACTTCGCTGGTGCTCATAATTGTGACAGCACTCATGGCACATATATAAAATATTTTCATTTCCAAAGGGGTCTGTGTCTCATCTACTTACACGTCCACCAACCAACAGTTCCTTCAGCTCATATTACATCTCCCAGAAAGTAATTTTGTATAACTATGACAACACACGGGAGAATAGGATTAACAGAGATTGGAACCCCTTCACCACAGCCTCGAAACCAGACTGGTGCCATCAGACCCATGACACTGGTCACCCACACTGGGCCTGAGCTGAACTTGCCCTGCTGTAGCCAAACACTACAAGGGAGACTTTAATTCCCAGCACATGGGAGAAATCACTTATCTAGATGTCAGAAAGGGGTATATTATGAGGAGTTGATATCTAATTGATTGTATTTTTTAATCTTTGACATGAGAATTCACCCGGCTGCGTCCAATTAAGAGCAGCAGTTCAACATAATAGGGTGAGGAACTTTTAATGGGTGTTTATAGGTTAAAAGCATCAACCTCTCTTTTAAATTAAAAAAAAAAAAGTAGAAGAAATTGTAATTGCTAAAAGATAATTTGAATTCAGAATGCCCTTAGAAGAGGAAGATCTGTTATCCTGGAAGCTTCAAAATGCTAGGCCTTTGGAAAACCTCTGTGTTCCAGTGTCACCAATAAGGAGGGTGGGAAACTGCCCTTTAAAATTTTACTCTGAGAAGAAAGAAAACAAGTCGCATTAGCATTTTTTAGCTGCTTGATAGGTTAAAAACATTCCAACAAAAGGATCTAGATTGAGGTATGTGAGGCAAAAACAAATATTTCTCCATAAAATGGCTACACTAGCATAAAGAGAAATACATAGTAGACTCAAGGTGGGAATTTAGGGAATAGTATTTTTACTTTTTAACAGGAAATACTGTTTAGGCGTTTTATATAGGGGGTTCTGCATTTGAGAAGGGATAATTTGCTCTAAAATATGTGGGCAACCAGCCTAAATTCTCTAATTGAGTAGTTTGCTTATAACCCCAGGCCATTAGGTGAATGTAAACTATTACAGGCTTAGTAAGAAAATAGTCCCATTAGGATTTTTGTATTTGTATGTGGTTGTGGGTTAGTGTGACTGTTTCCAAAAGGATGGATTAATGAAAAGGTCTTTTTTTCTGAGTTTGCAAATACTCACACTCTTTGAAATACCACACTCAAATTAAGCTGAAAAGCTCTTTTTTTCTTCTTCTATCAAAAAAGCAGATCAAGGCTTAGCTATTAGTTTCAGTGTGAGTTATCTAGGATAAATCACAGGTATGTTTGCAACCTTTAGAAAACAAATATTCCTAATGAAATAACTAATTCAGGTTTTTATCCGTATTTCTCAAACTGTCCTTAATTTTAAGTGCCAGCCATTAGTGCAACAAAAATTGCCCTCTGGGAAAACCATGGTCTCTCTGGAAGTGTTTTTAGCCTTCATGCTTTGTATGTGTGCTTCAATTGCTACTGTTAAGGTATCACACACGCTGCTTGTAGACTCACATTTCTATAAGGAAGGAGACAACTTTATGTGCAGCTTCTTTTATACTACTAGTATTAAATCTTGTACTTTTCGCTACATAATACATCTCTCAGTTGAATAGTCTATTGCTTTTCCTGTTCCCAGGCAAATTTTAGTCTATTATTTTTTTTTCCATGGCCACTCCATATACATAATATAATAAGATGTTAAGAAGAAGAAACATATCTTCAATTAAAAGTAATTGTAACAAATGACCTACATATAAAGACATTAGAAGTAAGCCCTAAATTCATTGTCAACTTTCAGCATCCTGCCTCCTTTTCACCAAAACCTGAGATCCAAGAGTTATGAGAAACTACAAAGTCTATGAAATGAGGAAAGTCCTGTAATAGATTTGATGCAGGAAAAGATAAAGTACTTGTGTCAATGGTGCCTAAACATCAAGGGAAAAATGTGATGACAGAGACAGGTAATTCCCCAAATGAAATCAAGGAGGGGTGTAAGTAGCTCAGCATCCCTCGGACTCTAGAAAATATTCACCTAGCAAAAGAAATGCCTGATCTGAAGACTGTTGCAGTGTTCATAGAAGTTGACCAGTTTATCAATACAGTAGGGACTGTAATGTTTAAAAGAAAGAAGCTGGATCAGAACAGTTTGAATCCAGGCCAAGTAAAACTGAAGTAAAACATTGGAAAAGGAAGCTACACACTGATAAAAAAGGTGATATTGCAACATACAATCTGCTTGCTTGGGGAATTAAAGGCAATAACCCCAAGTGCAGCTTCCTATAGAATTAAGAAACTATGAAAAAGGGGATTTATTAAAAATAGTATAGTCACATGGCTTACAGCATCAAAAGATTTTTAAGTTGAAGATGTTTCTCCATTATACCAGCAATATAAGGGATTTTGTTCATCAAGTAAAAGAGTGATACATAGCTAATCCTTATTGTGAGGATTTTAAACAGTTAAAAGTACTGCAAATCCAATAAAATAAAGCATGAATAAAAAGAATGTGAAAACAGAATAAGCATAGAAATGCAGTTGGGAGGGAGCACTTTGTGCAATAGCATATTACTCTGACTATATATGGAAGATCTGGTATAGATGGCAAAGAAAACAGTAAAGGGCAAATCTGAGCATTATAATCTGAATAGGTTACCAGGACACCATTTGAGACAAAACATGAAGATTTCAGGGGTTCTTTTTAAGGCAATCTTCATGGCATCACATTCAATCTTTTCTTCTCACACAAAAAGTCCTCCACAGGCATTCCTATGCCCTCATCCTTCCTGTCCCATACTGTTTGCACACAGACTGGGAGCTTGGAAATTCAAGTATCCCATGGCCTGGATCCACATGATTCAGTTACAGCTACAAGCAATTGCAATGAAAGAGGAAAGTTTATTCAAAGCACCTCTAAAAATGTACCAATCCAGTGCAGCAAGCAGGTCTGCCATGTGAAGGTGGACTGTGTTCACTGCAGATAGACCTCTAGAGAAATTATTTACTAAGGCCTTGCACATTGCCACTCAGGATGTGCGAAATAAGAGGCATATTTATTGGTCAAATTGGAAAAAGGCACATACCGAACTTAAGGACAACTCTCCTAGTCTTAAGTTGTTTGTCTGGCAAAAGGCTTCAAGACTGGAATTTGTTTTTCTACCTTGGAGAAAACAAAATATTTTTCATTAATACAAGAGCTTAATTTTTGGTGTTAAAATTTTCAAACATTGGTAAAAGGCAGATACAGGACGATTGGGTGTGGACAGTGTAAGTCAGGGTATCAGGAACAATGGACAGTGAGATCTTCTAGGAGGTGTGGGAAACATTAGCTCTATGAAGTACTATTTGCAGTACCAAAATTAAGATTAAAACTCATATGCAGAGAGTTTGATGGCTGTAATTGCACAAATTCAGGTGTTTTCCTGGAGTCGTGAATTAATTTTCACTTGTTCATTTGTTTTTCCTCTTCTGCTATCAAGCTTATCCTTCAGCACCATTTTAGGCTCTAGATTTGCCATAGACCAATAGAGCTGGTGCCATGGGTTGTCTCTCCAGAGGAAATTAGAAAACAGCCCTGAACATGGAATATAAACTGAACATTGAACCCTGAACATAAAAACAAATGAAAGTTTTACTAACTTCATCAAACACTCTTGGATTTCCTGCAGTACAAAGATGCTGTGCTGGCAATGGTTTTCTGCTTTGAGGAGTCCGAGACCTTACTTAAGAGCTGTCACACTCTCCCCAGAAGAAAAAGCACACTATGAACACTCATCAGTTTGCCTCTGATGGTACTTCTGAATTTCCCAGACTCTGGTTCTTCCCATCCATCTGACCAACTGAGAAAAACAACTTTACAATGATACAGAAATATCTCCATTTGATTCAGATGTCTAAGTTGTGACGTAAATGTCTATCTCGTCTCATCTCATCTCATCTTACCTCACCTCATCATCTCTCATTCACTTTTGCTGCCATCCCCTTTCATATTTCTCACCTTGCCATACACAGTCTGCCTGTCTCTAAGGTCGGAGGTGAGACAGTGCAGCCTTGAAATTATGGGACAGGATTTTTCACATGTTGTAGTACTTGGACAAATTCTCCTTGGCACCATTTGAATCCTTTCTTCGGGTTGCTCTCTTGCCTGTCCTACTATAAATATTTGCAAAACAGGGAATTTGGACCAAATATTGCAAAATACCTGCAATCAGTGTATGTGTGAGGATCAGGTTCCATATGCAGATATCTCAAAATTTTCTAAGTGACCTTAACTGCTCAAGAAGTCTGAATCTAATAGTAATAATCAGTTAGCCTTAGAAAGTAAATATCATGAAGCAAAATATAATAGAGGCACTGGATACTAAGTTATGTCAAGAAAATAAATAGATATTTATTTTCCTTCAGAAGTTTTATGAAGGATATTCCAGATGCTAAATACCTCTGAAAATCAAACTACATCTCACTGTGGAAAAATACACTTAGTTGCTTTCTATCAAAATTGTTCTTATTTGCCCTGTATCATTTCTCAGCAAAGATTGCTCAGGACAAGCTAAAACAAAAATAAGTATCAGCTATTAATAATTTTTTAGTCTAAAAAGTAGATGGCAAAGCAGTGACATGGAAGGGAGGAAGATTCACGAACAAATAAATTTTTAATAAATCCTCCACTCTATTTCTACAGAATTCCAAATTATTTTACCCCGGTTCAGCTTTTCCACAACTACCCTGGGGATGAGTTTCAGCTGTGTTGTAAGTGGAGGAAGCCCTGGAGCAAAGCTGGTTTGGTGGTTCTGGACAGGTATCTCAGCCTGGCTGTGCAGGAACATGCTCCATGGGACACACTGTGTTTTAGCAACCGGGAACTGCCGTGTGCTGCCTGCACTGTCCATCTGTGACCACGTTCCACTCTTAATCTCTTTTTAGACCTTTTGACTTGAAATCTTAATGTCATTGTAGCTTTAAACTGTTCTTTGGGATTATGTTTAGAGAACAATGAATTCACAAGGGAGTTGATTTTAAAAGTACAGGCTGGGCATAAACCTTACCTACTACGTAGTTGTATCATGGATACAGGAACTGTATCTAGCTTAAACCCAGGGAAGAAAGCCCCAGGATCAAAGCCAGACTTTGTAGACATATTTAATTATGTATTACTGGTAAAGCAATAAAAGCTTACAATATGGGCTCTATTCACAAAAAGGACATTGTTTTGTCATGTTCTTCTTGTAAATTCCTTATGCATGACTCAAAGTGTCATTTTACATGAGATTCATAAAGACAAATGTCAGTTCTACATGGGTGTACCAATGTGTTACAGAGTTTAATCAAAAGCAAATGTGTATGTTGAAATCATATGTGTCATTAAGAGCATTTTTGCCCATAAATTGAAACTCCTATTATGGACAACAGACTGAGCTCCTATGCAATAAAGCTGCACTAGCCCTTCTGCATTTCCTGAGAAAGTTTACCAAATCATTTCAAAATGCAGTTATGAAACACAGTGTTCTGTAAGGGAGCTATTATCTCAGGGAAGTACTTCAGGAAGAGTCCACATACTCAGCATTTGTTCTTCCATTTCAAGTACTGTCAGAAAAAGGTCTTGAACAACATATGGCAATAGAGCATCCTAAGAGTTCAGGTTTAGTTCTACAAAAAAAAGTTAAAGTAGCTGGTGGGTCAGAAACTTTGGCTGAGTGAATTAGGAGGTATGTTATTGGGGAAAGAGTTGAAGGCCAATAAAACAAGGATAGGTAGATGTTAAAATATCGTGAAATAGAACACTGACAAAATGCTGAACAGTAACTTTCATAGCTATCGCGAGGAGGCATCAATGCATCACAACTGTGTTGAAAAAAATAATAGAAAGCTTGCTTTTATATGCTGCCTTATGGCAGTAGTAAATGCAAATAAACCAGAATCTTTAGAAGTATTAATTACAGTAACAACAATGCTCAAAGATGAACTTACGGCAAATAGAGGTGCTATAATAACTCTTCATGTAGCACATATAATCTCCCAACTTACTATGCTTTATAACCATATATCACCTATTTTCAGTTAGCAAATAAATCATAATTTACTGTTAAAGAAATACAAGCCAGTAAATAATAAATGAGATGAAGATTACCAGGAAAAAATCATCACCTGAAAGACAAAAGGACACATGGCTTGTCTAGATTTTTAATGCATAGTTAGAAAGTCTAAAAATATCACAGGCATCCAGGAAGCAAACTGATAACATACATTCAGAAAGGAAAAGCAGGCACATGTCACTGCGTTCTGTAAAATACTTTTTCTAACGTGCATTCCTCATGTATTACTGACATGTGTTGACTCTGCAAAAGAAACTGTCTATTGTGAAGGAGATACCCAGGGAAAATTAACTAGTTTCAAAAGGTTATTAATACTATTGAGCAGTATTTGAATCTTGGAAAGCAAAAAGCACTCAGATTCTTACTCTAAGATCTACATCTTGGTTGATTCCACTATAAAGTCTTTTATTGTGAAATGGAGCAAAAGCCAGATTCTTGATTCCACTTGCTATTTCTGTTCATCTGTCTTTTGATTACTTAGGGGAATTTAAAATTTAAATTCTCTTTCCCACCAGTTTTGCCACACACAGACATGTTCTTACGGGGTGAAATATTTGCCCCGGAGGATAACACCATAGGGTTCATACTCCCTGTACATACCACAACCTTCCTTTCCTTGCCATGACATCTCCCTCTTCTCCCACCATGTGTATTTCCCCAGATTGAGAAGAACTGTAAGGACAAAAAAGTGTTTTAAACAGTGATAGTGATCTTCTTCCATCTATACAGAGAAAGATTCAAATCCAGAAGGCTTTTCTTCATTTGTGGAGCTGAAGATGTGACCTTGGCGAATAAAAGTAATTCCCTGCTGCCGGTGGAGAGGTGAACTGATCCCAGCATTTACCCACTGAGGACTGTTTCTTGCTTTTTATACAGCTGTTACCAGCAGTGAGTTTTCTTTTACAGCCTTGGTTCTCAGCACTGGATAACCCAGGTTTGGGTTTCCTACTGGCCAAAGCCAGACAGAAAGCAGGATGTGGTGCTGCTAAGGTGCAAGGCAGAAACCAGGGAAAGCTTGTGGGGGGGCCAGCTGCCTGACACCCTCACATGGATCAGAACATCACACAGGTCTGCAAAATACATCTATCCTGACTTAAAGCCTTTAACACATGTGGGATAGTTTTGGTGTGACTGGGAGTCATTCCCACTCAAAGTATCCGTCCAAGTGTCCGTTCTGAAGGAAAGTTATCACTTGTTTTAGATGTCACTGGCACCAGCTCTAATTTGTTGACTATATAGTGTGGGGATGGATATCCTTGTATCTCCACAGGGAAGTGTTTTCTTTTCCTTTTTGCCTAGAAAAAAAATTGCATGCAAATCATATTAGGGATTTTTTCAGTCTTTTTCATTTCTTTTTTTCTTCTAACCTGAGTTATAATTCAGTTCAGGTATATGTAAATTATCCCACAGAAAACTAAATATAGCAACAACTGAGAGAGATTAGATGAGACTGTGTGATGTTTTTGTGAGCTGCAATTAGACAACCAGGAGCTTCACTTGTAAATACCAGACTTTAAAGGATAAAAGGCCAATGTTTCCTTCAATAAAGTGCCTTGGGAAAAAAACACACTTTGCTTGCCAAGTGGGCTTGAAAGTAATTTCAGATGGCTCATTCCAAATTCATTGTATTTTTACTGGTGTATGAATGCAAATTTTTAGGAATCAGTAACAGGTTTGGTTTTTCCCCTGAGTTAGAGAGAATTATATTATAGGAGTATTCTCCTTGGAGTGAAATTTCCTCCTTTAGCAAGGGACTCACCTAGGACTGTGCCTTGCTTACACCTGTTAAAGCTTTATTTATGTGCTTTGAGTTGTGCTTACCCCTTGAGTGAGCATTCTGCAAAGGAGGATGTGTAACTGAGATTCCTACTGATCTCATCAGGCTTCAGCTCAGGCCCTCTGCAAGAGGTGCCCTCTCTCTCATTATTTACTTCTGATGGTTCAAGGACTCTCTTGAGGGGCTGGGTGGTTCAGTCACTTGCTACAGAGAAAACTTACAGAGGAAGGGGAAAGGGCTCACAAATGAGAGATAAATAAAATTAGTAAAAACTAATGTTCAGTTCTAGGGAGAGAAATAAAATTAACAAATATTAATGTTCAATCATAGTTTTGCCTTGCTACATTTTCTTGTGTTCTGGGTTGATGGAAACAGATCATGTCATGAGCAAATGAAACCTCCAACAAGATTCCACAAATGTTGAACTTTACAAAGCATTCCAACATTACAAAAATGTTGAACATTTTCATAGCAGTACATACAGCTTGTCTCCTACTTTTTTTCCTGCTATGATTTTTTGGCAGAAAAAGATTTAGGATGTTTAATAGAAGGAAGTACAGCCCCCTTGGGATTCAAAAGTTGTTTCTGGTTTTGCTGTGAATTTTCTGTCTCTGGCCAGTCACCCAGGGCAGGTCACTGTTTTTCCATTTTTCAGATAATAATAATCCAACTTATCTGTGGTCAACCATTACTGCAAGAATTTCTGATTTTCCAAAATTACTTTTGTGTCACTGACTGAAGAATTGTATAAAAGGAAGATAATGACTTTTTAAAAAGCCTACCATTTCTGCTAATTTCACTGAAATTATTGCATTTAGGGGGCTTCAGAAGAGTGATACTGTAATTAGAATGCAAAAAATAATGCATTTCGTAACTTAAACTCTCCATAAGAGAAATGGGAAGAAATAGAGACATCATGTTTTCAGACAAGTAGTTTGAGTATAATATAAGAAAAAATACTCCTCAATTACATTATATGTGTGGAAAATTATTTGCATATGTGAGGAAGAGCTACTGACTTTAAAAAGCAAAAGGAAGGATGATTCTCATACTCACTTCACAGAATAACTGAGTTCTTAATTTCCCTGTAATGTTTTGTATTCTTTAAGGACTCTGCTTGGATTTGACTTTCCTGTTCTAGTTGTGTACTGTAGGTACATTATATGAAACACAATGTATTTTCCAAATGGTGAGTGCTCTGAATTACTCTTCTGAAAGAAGCAATAGTAGCCCAAAAGCTGTAATTGTTCAAAAGCTCAAAAGACAGCCCAGGCAGTCTTTTAGCAACACAGCTGGTGCTTCCTTTTCAACCAGGAAGACATGAACTAATTTCAGCAAATCTCAGGCACCTGCTATTTCCATACTGCCAAACAGGAAAAGGTCTTCAGGGGCTACTAATGGGAAAAAGAAGGGGGGTTTAATGTGTAAATTCTGAGAAAATTACTAGTTTAATATTAAGGTAAAATCAGCCTAACAAGAAAAAATCAAAATGTCAGGCTATATCCTTTAGGTTTTTCAAGACCATGCCCAGGCAAGGTGTAGTGACCTGTGGTCTTGCTTCAGCTGGTGAGGCAGTTGGGTTTGGCCTCTAGGAGTATCAGCTAAGGAAAAGGCCAGCTTGTCTTTGGGAGAAGTGAAGGGACAGAGACAAAAAATGTTACATGGTCCCTTTCAGGGCAGTATTGCTGTCTCATTCCCCAAATTCTCATTTGAATAACAGTGGCTCCTGAAATTGTGTAAATTCGCCACCCTTTTAATGGTGGGTTGTATTTTAGTATAAATTTTAGGACATTCTAATTATAGTCAGGATCCTGGAATACCATCTGGACTTAATCTGACCTTTCTAATATCCAGATTTTATAGAGATAAAATTATTAAATGACAATAAAACATACACATACAATACTAAGGGACTAGAGGTATCCTATCAAATGGAAGCAAAACAAAACAAAATGATCATGTCCTTGTGACAATAGGATGTCTGATATTGAAACAAGGTCAGTTTAAGCTTTATGTAATGAAAAGAATGACAAACCTAAACAATAAAATCCCAGTCAGACTGTGTAATACCTAGGTCAAAATATATGAAAAATTATTTTCTTTTCCTAAAAGGTCCT
This sequence comes from Corvus kubaryi, assembly GCF_017639235.1. Taxonomy (NCBI): domain Eukaryota; kingdom Metazoa; phylum Chordata; class Aves; order Passeriformes; family Corvidae; genus Corvus; species Corvus kubaryi. The sequence goes on from NW_024582047.1 coordinate 20,005, forward strand.
ACACTACTAGATATATAAAACATTACTTATGAGACATCTTTCCACAAAAAAAAAAAAAAAATCCAGATGAAGGCACTTGCAGCAACTGTAAACCAGATTATTTTGCATCATCTGCTAGCCTGGAGCCAAATCTGTGTTTGACACTCCCCAGTGAGGACAGACTACTATTTCACTCCATGAAATACCTTTGATTAAATCATTGTTCGGTTACACGTGGTGTATCTACATCTTGAGGTACAATGAACCTCTTGTTGGAACACCATGTGTTTGTAACCTGCCCAACACCCCCCAGGCCTAGGGCACCTTTTGTATAGCACTGTCAGGGAGGTTGAGAGAGCTGGGGTATTTCTCCCTGGAGGAGAGGAGGCTCTAGGAACACCTCATTGTGTCCTTCCAGTACCTAAACCAGACTTAATAAAACAGGGAGAGCAACATTTTACACAGGCAGGTAAGTGATAGGACAAGGAGGAACAGCTTTAAACTAAAAAAGGAGAGATTTAGATTAGACTTTAGGAGGAAATTCTGTACTCAGAGGGTGGTGAGGCACAGGTTGCCCAAAGAAGCTGTGGCTTCCCCATCCCTGGCAGTGTTCGAGGCCAAGATGGGTGGGGCCCTGACCAACCTGGTCTAGTGGAAGGTGCCTGCCCAAGGCAGGGAACTCAATGATCTTCAAGGTCCCTTCCAACCCAAACCACTGTGTGATCCTATGATCGTGTCAGGTGCTGGAGGTTTTGCGCTACTTTTCTCAACACTTCTGTCTTTGAAACCTGCTCTGACTGAACCATTCCTTCTGAGAACGTGCCTGTTGGACACTCCGGTGTTTGCAAGAGTGACCCAGCTGTGTGGCAGCAGCAAGAAACGCACTGGAGTTTTATAACAGCTATAATGACTTCTCTGCATGTCTCTTCTGGGCATCATTAATTTCTCTCATTTACTGAACAGGTAATTCCATGAACTGTCAGCTGTGGTACTCAGTGTCACCCAAACAGTAAATGGAAGAAGGTTCTAATACACACAAGAGACAAGGAGCAGTTATAAATGTACATTGGCAGTGTGAGAACATGGTGAAAGAAAGTGTAAACTCCTTTCCAACCTGCTTTAATGTTGACTTAACAGTTAGAAGAAAAAAAATATTATTTAAGCAATGTTTAATACAAAGTTTATATTGAAGCTCCATTTAAATAATAAAACTTCTCCTTCTGATTGTTAAAACTATATGAAAGATTACTGAGAAATATTTCCATGCTCTTACATTGGCCTCTCACCTGCCACTGTCACAGATGGTTTTCTGGCAAGATGGCAACTATTACCATTCAGCTGAAAAACACCAACTAATGAAAAATGTGTACTAGAATCCCACAACATTTGACAGTTTGTACCACTGACAAAAATTTATTTTTCCATTAATTATTTAAATATTTGTTTAGCTGTCTTGATTCTGAGACTGTTTCAAACTTACTTTGAGCCTTAAGTTGGATGAATTAACTGGAAAGAATATCAAAGTTTCTTTTCCAAGGAGATGGAGGCTCATGTACATGTTATGCTGATAATATCATAATATTTCCCCTTAGTTTCCTAAGAAAAATACTTCACTTAAATAAACAGAGCAAGTGTTTTCAATAAGAGAGCAAAACAGAAGACAACAGCTTTAAATAATCCCTAGAAGCATCTTCTGCCTGCACACCAGCAAGAGTCACACCTCCCTTTGACAAGTAGAGGGAACAAACCGTGCTCAGTACCTGACAGCTGGGTGCTGCAGGTTTCAGCTTTCTTCTTCTGCAAGCTGTAGCTCACTCCCATGGGCTGGATGCCCATTTGTGGCTGGTGTGCAGGAAGTCTCCATCTAGGTTAGTTCATCTGAAATGAGTACAGGTGTGCTTTGAGGTTAGTCTGCCAAGTGAAGCAAAGTGGGAAAAGGCAGAAATATTCTCTGCAGAAGCTTACTACACTGCAACTCCATGGTAGACACACCCACAATAATTAATCAAATTCATTCACTCCTCCATCAAACAAACCTCAGCATGTATCCACAACCCCATGTAGAAGCACAGGGTTGAAAGGACTGTCAGGCTGTTGCCATCTGACCACTCAGATGAGCTTCTTCACCTCCTTGAAAGGTCCTGATCAGGCACCCAGACTATCACTCAGAGAAAGAGTAGAGCCACCTTAAGTTCCAAAGCCTTGTTTATCCACCCCCAACCTCAGCTAACATTTCATCTGAGACTTAGGTTATACTGAAGCATTTCCTTCCATATTGATATGCTCCTGCCTACACTGTCTCAGGTTAAAGGAGGCAAAGCTGGGACTTGATTTCATTTCTGTTCACAACATTGATGAGTTCAGCACTTTCATGGAAACAGTCCAGTCTTGGTAGGTCGGCTCAACATCCACACTGAAATACATGCTGAAAACATGAACCAATCAAAACCACTGCAGAATACTTCACCCAACAGAGGAACACAAAGCAAGATCTGAAAGCACAGACAGGGATACATTTAAAATGCTATCAAATGGAGGCAGTCTTGAGCTAAGTTTAAACTCATCAGGTTTGGATATTGGCAGCACAGCCAGAGAAGCCGAGAGCTCAGCCTGGAGTAACATCAACGCCAGCAATAGATGATGTATTTACCCAGTTTTTTGGATGGGGCACGTAATTCACACCCAGCACTGAGCTATTAGAGCTACACCCCAAGTTTGTGTAAAGGTCATTAGAGTGACTGTATGAGCTGCAGGCAGGGCAGAGCAGATACTGTTCCATGCCTTAGCTCTAAGGAGGGTGAGGAGTTGTGAGAATGCTGTTTGTGTTTGCATTCACGCTGTGTAACCCTAATGAGTTGCTCTGAATGTCCAGTGAGGGATACATTGGAACATGTTGACTCAGGGCAATTATAATGAGACTGTAAAGGGCAATAATTATAGGATTTGCTAATGAGCCTGGGTTATTTTGTCCCTGACAGATCTTTTTGTAGGTCAAGTGCTGATACTGCTGGCAAGTCAAGCATAGATCAAAATATTTTTACTGGAATGAATAGCTAGGGTATTATCTCAGTCAACTGCAATAGCCACCTGCTTTTCCAGTGAATATTTGTTTCCTTGTTTCTTTACATGTAGAAAGACAGCTGTAATAGATTCAGAAGGAAAAACAAAACAAAACCAAAACAACAGTTTTGTTCATCTGGTTAGTGCAACCCATAAGGATGTTAATATGTTACGAGGGATGCAAGAAAAACAGTGGGGTCCAAGACCAAATGCAGCATGCAATCCAAACAAAAATAAAGTACTGAGTGCCTTCTGTAATTCAATTCTTGCAGATTCCTTCAGTAGTGCTGTTGCCATTACCACAGGTACTTCATCTAACACTCCCTGTCAGGCAGTGAGTCATATAACTCATAAAACTTATCTCTAGAATCTCAGAAATTGTGTTTGCCTACAACATGCTTGATTTGGATCCCCAAAGTGAACCAGAGGTGAAGGCAGCAGGCCATTCAGCAGCTCAGCAACAGGGTGCTATGCACCTTACTGGTGCAAAAGGATCCCATGTCAAATCCCACCCACGTTACTTCTCCGACATATGGCCACTCTTGCTAATTTCATTCTTCTGCAATATTATCTCTGCCTAGTTTTAAAATCAGCTGTTCTCAGGTAGCTGGTGAACATTTATCAAACTGAACTCAAGAATTTATCTTCTCTTGCTTTACTAGGTCATTATTTTCAACTTGTGATAGAAACACCATCTCTGATGAGATCAGTAATGAAACAGAAATTTTACAGAAGGTCTTTCACTGCCTGGGTCTAGTACCTGCCTTCCAGACTGAAAATTTCAAAAAGAAGATAACTTATAGAGGGTCTTTTAGAAAAGAGAAATGGCATTTCAAATCCTTGGGGAAACCTTCTCAAAACGTGCAATATCTTTTATGTGAGACCAGAATGACTATACAAATGTTGTGGTATTTATCAAAGATAGAGGGGGAAATCTTGAAAAATTCCAGTACTCAGACTAGATCATTATCGATAACCAGTTTCAGGCATTTAGCACTCAGATGAAATATAAGGATCATAACGTGGAAAAGCTCCCTGCTGAGATATGCACAATGCTTTGCAAGAGAAAAGGAATGCTTTATTCTTCAGTAGTTTCACAACAGGCTAATAGTTTATATGAATACTCTTTTGCTCAGCTACTGTATCTCCTATAGGACAGGAAGGGTTTTTACTGAAAAACTGCTAGTGCTAGTAGCTATCTAAGATAATCAAATAGGACATTGTCCAGAGTTCTGTCAGCAGAAAGCTGCTAGGAGACGATATAGAAGATAGGAAGATAGAGACAGATGGACACAGAAATCAACTTTCTTTAAAAATTGGCTCCTAAAACGTCATGATCTGACCAAAAATGAACTGCAGAACTTATGTGTGTAAGCAAGTATTCAAGCAGGACATGCATTATTCAAGAATTCACAAATGTATCTGAAAAAATAAATCTGTTTTTTCATTTACAAATTCATTAAAAAGACCTGTCTGCACAGCAATACATTTTTTCTTCACAGATCTAAATAGTAGTTGGTAAATTAGCATGGGAACTGGAAATAAGTTAATGAATATTAGCTAAAAGTTATCTTTATTTGAGTTGGAAACAATGCTTCTTTACAAAGCAAGATACAGAAATTGCTTTTACAGAATATGAGAAGGCACTGTGACATGTTATAGCATATGGCATGCCACTCACCAAAATAAAAAGCATCACAGTCCAGTTTTATCATCTGAATTGTACCATCTAAGTTGTAATGTGCACAGACAAAAAATTGTGATTCCATCTTTTTATTACTAAATATGTCATACGTATTAATATCAGGTGGTTTGGGGTATGGCCCTTGCACAGCAACTGAGGCTCTGTAAAGGGAGGCACTACAGACCACAGAGTCATTTTCCTGTACTCCTGAAGAACAGAGAGTTAAATACTGGATAAAAACCCAAGGAAGAGAAATCGGTATGACAAAGTGCTGTTACCCTTGGAGCAAGATGTAGCAATACATACAGGCCAAGTAGATACTAGATCTCAGCTACATTATTTGTGATTGCAACAATCATAAATAGGATAGGAGAAATGGTGAAATACATATATCTGTCTTTCTGATGCAGCATAAAACTGACATCTTGCTCATTTCTTGACATTAAAGATTCTTCTGCTAAGTCTGTGTTGTTGTTTTCAGAGAAAAAGGGTTATTTTTCATGGTGCAAAATGGTAAATTTAATGAAGTAACGCTGCATTCCATAAACAGATATTTTAAGAGACATTGTCAACCAAATAATGCTTTATAAGGCACTAGAAATGATTCACTGCATGTCTGAAAAACAACTTTTATTCACTTTTAGCTTACTAAAATGTTACTTCTCTCTATGAAGTTGAGTGGCTGCAAATGTAGGTCAGGAATTCTTTGCCCTACTTTTTCCCTTCTCATTCACATTTCTGAGTGGATTAATCTCCTTCCAATGGTTTAGGATTCTGCCATGAGAAACGGACTACAAAGATCATCGGGGACAGGGTGAACAAAAAAAATGCTAATATTTTCTCTCAAAGACACCAGCTCCTTTCAAACCAAACTATGTCCTCCAATCTCACCCATTCTTTTAAACTTCTCTCACGCAAATTCCCGATATATCTGTATTTCCATACATGTCTTTAGATAATGGGT